>NC_142181.1:1999718-2267218 GCF_026936395.1 Plectropomus leopardus | reverse complement strand
TTAAAATCGAATCATCCTTTGACTGTCAATCCTGAATAAACCGGCCCCTCCTCAGGTCTGAGGGCGTCCCAACATGAGACGTCAAAAATTAAGAAATAGAAATCCCTGAAATGAGAAAGTAAAGAATTTTAAATTTTATATCAATAACTACAAAATTAAACCTGACTATGCTTCGCTGCAGACAAGCAGGACATCACTCACCCTGTTTTTATTGACTTATTTATTATTACTATAATTAATATTATGATGGTAGTATTTGCAGTATGACTCCCTGAGCCCCCTTTTTTCTTATTTAATTTATTGATCTTTATTTATTTATATAGTTATTCATTCATTTGTTTTTCTTTTTTGAGTTATGTATTTACTGATTAATTGGAATATAGGCACACACGCACACACACACACACACACACACACACACACACACACACACACACACACACACACACTAACTTCAGTCGACAGCCTCGGCCCTTGTGGAAATTTGGTTAACTGACGTGTTTTCACTGTTATTTCATGTTTTTGTCATGTTTTTGTTTTTTAGTTTTGTCAGTGCTCTGTCTCTTTTTTAAAAAAGACAGAAATTTAAGAGAATTTGAGAAAACGTTGCTGCATGAGGTCCAGCGTCTTCTGTCCCTGTTTTCGTCGGAGCTGTTTGTGTGAAACTTCTTGTTTGCGTTGAGCTTAATGACCTCCAGCCAGCTGACGTGAAGTGCTGAACCGTAACTCCATGAAGTAAAAGCTTGTCATTAAAGGCGTCTCTGGATGAGGATTCAGGTTTACCACGAGTCCTTTCAACATGCAGCAGAGACAGCGATGGGGGGAGGAGGAGGAGGAGGAGGAGGAGGAGGAGGAAGGGGACAGAGGGATAGTTGAAGGCAGGAGGAGATAGGAATCGATTGTGCAAGTGTGTTCCTCCCCACCAACGCCGAGGTTAAAGGAGAAGCCTGCGCACAAGAATGTCCTACTGAGTAATTACAAGAGCACCTTTCTTAACACACACAAGTGACCCGGCTTTCACGCCTACCCGTGTTAATAATCAGCGCTCATAATGAACAGAATCCATAGGTCTGCTGGGTTAAGGTCCTCAACAACCTTGCTCCAAGCAACAACGGCCAAGGAGCAGCACAAAGACGCCGCTGTGTCTTTGTTCAGCTGCGCTACACTACTGCCCCCCTGTGGACGCTCCGCGCACTGACAGTCTCCACTGGATTCACACTGGTCCACTTGACCGTTTTGGGAGACCAGAGGCCGTTTTCACAAAGCTTCGTAGGACAACGAGTTGCTCCTTCGGACAAAATTCTGTGAAAATGCTTCGAATTATGACATTTTTTTAAGAATGTCCCCTTAAAGTTAAGACTAGATCTGTGTAAAGATGAAGCATCTCAGCCCTTAAGGAAGCCCCTAAAAAACTGCAGGGAGGAGGACGAGTTTGTTGAGAAAAGGACAAAATGGCAGAAATACTAAAAGGAAGGAGACGTGATTTAGTAAAATGCCACATAGATGGTGCAGGGTTAATATTTTTGGTTGATCTCAGCAGAGACTGGCTCACATCGCTCACCTAATTTAATAACAATACAACAGAAATAAAGTGATCAAAACATCTGGATATTTGCACTTTCAGTTCCACATTGTGACACAGTTCAGTTTATTTCCACTGGGTGTTCACACCCTGTCTGTGACAACCAATCACACCTAGCAATGCAACCAACTACACGTCCTCATTAATGTAAAAGTTTCTGTTCGTTCCTTGCTGATTTCTGCAGAGTCATTCTGACTTGGCTGCATAGTTTTTCATCTGATGTCCTGAATGACGCGTCTCGAATGGTTGAGATGTAAACGATAGCAATCAGAGTTAAGCGATAAGAAGCGCTGATAACATCTGGATCAAGCACAGCTGTCTGTCCGTCGTTTAAAAAAAAAAAACGTTGCACGTCATAAAACAGCAAAAACTGCAGTTACTTGTTTTCTGTTCTTTAATAACTCACTTTGCACTGGCTCAGGAGTGAAAAAACTTTATTAGGGCAACACAACAGGCTCACTGACATTTCAGAGTTAAAAGGTCCTTATTGTGTTTTGAGCTGCAAAAATACATATTATAACTTAAAAACACCTCGCATAATATTAGTAAGTTATCATAAATCATTTGTTTCTTACGGTACCTCATACAGAAAGATACATACAGAAAGATAATGCACCGGATTTCATTTTTAAAATGCTAGCATGGTTATTAATACGCATGTAATTAATAACTAAAGCTATTAATTACATGCTAAACCTACTTAGCAAAGTGCAGGACAAACTTTAAGGTACAAAAGCTTCAAGGTAAAGTATGCAAATCACCTCACTGAGCTGCTAACTGCCACCAACAACTCTGATGTCAGAGCAGAGAAATCATGTTGGAGCAAACATTCAAAATCATGAAAGAAAGAGCAGCTCACTTCAGTGGTCACAGCATCATCAGGCTGCCGTTTATTTTGAGCAGAAGAATAAAAATTCGCTGACACTTTCTGGTCCGACGCAGCGTTCATTTACACAAAGCCGTTTCTTCATCATAAAGGCAGGAAAAACATTTCAGTGACGTTTGTGGATAGCTGTCATTTAAAGTGATTTGATTTCTTTTAAAATAAAAATGGGGACAAAAAATGCAAAGACCAACTCGGCAAGAAATGTCCCACATATGTAAGAAATAAGAAAAAAGTGACGGAGAAAAAGGCCTGAAAACAAGTTTTTAAGGGGGGAGAATTATTAGAAAATTATCAAAAAAATATATAGTTATATATTATAATTTTAGATTAAAAAATAATGTTACAGAGAAAAATAATCTTATATTTTTTTATTTTTTTGAGTTATTTTCTTGTTTTTTTTGTGTGCTTATTTTCAGGTAATTTTCTTAACTTTTTCACTTATTTCTTGCTATTTTTTGGGCCTTGTGTTGTTGAGTTGCTTATTGCCTTCTCCCCATGTTTTTTTTTAGAAATCAGACTAATTTGCTGAGTTTTCAAAGGGTTAACCCTTTAACACCTGAACGGACATCAGTTTTCTTATTCTGCGTTCAGACAGCTTCCACAAACCTTCAAACCTCTGAAAACTGAGTGGATTTCTTTTGCAAATATGGAAAAAAACATATTAATGAGCAACTTGGCAAGAAGTATCTGGCAAAAAAACAAGAAATTAGTAAAAGGTGATATAAAAATGACCAGAAAATTAACTTTAGGGGTGATTATTTGATATTATCCAAAAACAGTTAAAGATGCCCAGATTTTTATATTGTTTTTGTTTCTTATTTTAATTTATTTTGTAACTTTTAGCAAATTTCTTGCAATTTTTTTGGGCTTATTTTCAGATAATTTTCTTGTAACATTTTTACTAATTTCTTGCAAATCTTGGGCCATCTCTTCATAAGTTGCTTGTCTCTTGTCTGTTTTTTGAAGGAAAGAAAGCTAATTTGCTCAGTTTCTGAAGGGTTAATAAACAACAGAAACAAAAGTTAGGTTGTGCAGATCATATAAACAGTAAAAAATACCTCATGCATGTGCAGGAAACCAGCCCTTAAAGAGACCAACAGTCAGACAGTGGGACCTGCTGAGGTCTCTGATGAGGCACAGAGCAATCATTCTGGATCTGGATCTGGATCTGGATCTGGATCAGTCCGTCATGATAAACCGGTTAACCTCTCACTCACTTCCCACAGCTTCTTTGCCAGGGCGTCGTCTCGTCCTTTGGCTCCCACCTGCTGCAGCGCACAGTTTGAGAAGTAGCGTCCGCTGAGGGACTCGATGCCCTCCTGCAGGGCACAGTGCAGGGTGGTCTGGGACCCCCCCTCAGGGTCCAGGAAGAAGAGCTTGGCAAAGGGCACGATGAGGATCTGCAGCCACGGGCTCAGACTGCGACACAGCTCTGTGTAGACGACTCCTGCAGCAACAAACGGGCGCTTTATGATCAGACGTTTTCATGCATGTGGGATCAATAATGCTGCTGATCACCGATAAATCCCAGACTGTGATAATAATAATTTAAAAAATCGACTTTGCATGTAGTATATTAAAAATAGCCTAAAACTTGGTGGCATCTTGACAAAAACTTGGCATTTAAATGGATAAAATTCTGAAAATTACTGAATATTTGATATTTTAGATTAAAAAATACACTCAATGAAAGTAGAAAATCATCAGAATTTGGGCGCTGAGAATTACACACGTGTGGTTCGAGTTTTAAAAAATGAAAATCTATCTGTCACTATTTACAATTTGAATCTAACAAACTCCAGCACAGAACGTTGTTTTAACGCCTTTAGCAAATATTTAATCAAAACTGAAACTTTCAACATCAAAAACAAAAAGTTCCCTGCGACTTTTTTTATATAAAATCAGGTAAAAATTTGCCGTGCCGTGCTGACACTTTCTTTGCACTTTATTTAATGAATGTGTTTTGGTTTTTTTTATTGTATTTTCTGGCTGACCTGGGTGCAGGCTGTAGCAGGTGACGGTGGTGCCCTCCAGCCGGTTGGCGAGCTCCCTGGTGAAGAGCACGTTGCACAGCTTGCTGCTGCAGTACGCCTGGAAGTTGTTCCAGGTGGACTGAGCAGAAACCACGTCCTTGTTGGCCGTCAGCAGAGGGAAGTCGACGCCGCCGAGGCGGTGCAGCAGAGCGGCCACGGTGACCACGCGGCTCGGACCGCACCGCTGCAGCCGCTCCAGGAGGAGGCCGGTGAGCAGGAAGTGACCCAGGTGGTTTACCCCGAACGCCATGCCGAATCCATCGTCAGTGCGTCCCGGACCCATCACACCTGAAACACAGAGAGCCTCCATCTCACAGCGCTGCAGAGGTGACGCACAACAAGACTGATTCTGTTTTTAGGATTATTAAAAACTTTGCAAAAAATAGGGAAAATGTCCAGAAAATGATATTAATAATTATAATTATTTATAAATAACCTTTTGAAACCTGAATCAACATCAGCTTGTCTGTGATGAGAAAGTTGGTTTGATTTCTTTTGAAAACATGGAGAAAAGTTAATGACCAACTGTGCAGGAAATGTCCCACAAATTACAATAAATTAGTACACTGTGACAAATCTAAAAATTAGGGAAAAAATGTCCAGAAAATTGCATTTATAATTACATTTAAAATTATGTTACAGGAAAATATAATATATATTGCATTTACATAATAGTGAATAAGTGGAAAAAAGAAAACAAACAAATAAATAAATAAATAAAATAAGCTCAAAATAAAAAAAATATTAAAATTAAAATTATAATCACATTAAAAATAAACATTTAAAAAAAATTAAAAAATAACTAAAGAGGTTTTAGGTCCTGGCCTGCGTTGTTGACGAGGATGTCCAGTCTGGGTTCAGTCCTCAGGAAGGTTTCAGCAAAGTTGCGGATGGACTTGAAACTGGCGAGATCGAGCTGCATGAACAGCACCTGAAGGTTGCCGCTGTCCTGAGGGACAAAAACGCTCAGTCAGTCAGACCGTAACACACGTCTCACGGAACGGACACTGCGGACAACGTGCAGCCTCCGAAGGCTCATTTCAGTCTGTTACTGTGTTTGAAGTCACTTCCTTCCACGTCCTCGGACGCCTTTTGCAAACTGTTTAACCCTTTGAAACCAGAGCAAACTGGGAAAAGGAAATACTCGACTTGGCAAGAAACATCCCAAAAATTGCAAGAAATTAGTTAAATGTAACATGAAAAACACTTAGAAAATAGTGAGGAATATTTATTATTATTATTATTTATTATTTAAGAAAACCAGAAAAATAGGGTAAAAATGTCCTGAAAATTATTATTATAATAATTTTATTTTTAAAATCATTTTACAGAAAAAACACAATATGATATATAAAAAAAACGTATTGAACATGTCGCTTACTCTCCGGATGTCGAACGCCGCAGCCTCAGCTCGGTCCTTGTCGCGGCAGGCCAGGATCACTCTGGCTCCTCTCCTCGCCAGATCCAGAGCCGTCGCCTTGCCGATACCCGTGTTGCTTCCTGTGCAGACAAACGGACATCAAACTCAATGAAACGCAGACGGCAAGGAGCTGTTTCTGATTTCAGCGAGCCGGTTAGATTATAGACAGATTATCGGCCCAGCCGATTACTGAAGCCGATATTTGGCATTTTGCCGATCTGTTTTGGCGTTTTATTCCAACGACCGCCAAAGAAATTATTCAATGAAAAAGTGAATTTATTCGCTTTTTATTTTAATTTTCAAAAGAAAACTGGGAACTTGCTGTATTTGATGTTGAACGTTTCAGTTTTGATTTAACATTTGTTAAAAGTATAACATATAAACAAAGTTTTGTGTTGGAATTTGTTTTATTTCAAATTCTAAATTTTTACAGTAAGACTTATTTTTATTGTAAATGCATCCGGTTCCAAATAATTGGTTACCGGTCGCATTAACTACTAATATCTAATATCTAGCTTGAAAAGTGTTATGCAAATAAAGATGATGATGATTAGAATTATTGTTATTATTAGCATGTTAATGATATTAAAATAATAATAATAATAATTATTATTATTATTATAATTATTATTATTATTATTATTATTTTTGTTGTTTTATTGTTGTTACTGTTGTTATCGATATCATGATTGTTATTGTCATTGTTGTTATCATTAGTATCATTATTAGTATCATTATTATTATCATTATTATTATCATTATTATTATTATTATTGCGGGCGGATCAGGTTGTAACATTGTAGCAAAACAAAAAGCAATTCAGTAACTTCCGGAGTTGACTCAGGGGCGCATTTATAGAAGTATTACGGTAAACGGAAACTGCTGTTTGCAGACTGAAAGTGTGACCGGGGCTCCGTGGTAACGGAAGCGGTCGGTAAGGCTCGTTACCTGTAACGATGACCGTCTTCCCTTTCAGCTGCGCGGAGCTGCAGCACCTGGCTCCCCTGAAAGCGCCGTAATACACCATCACATAGAGGAAAAGCGCCGCTGCAGCGAGGCAGAGCAGCGCCGACATCTCTGCAGCAGCCAGCCAATCAGGGAGCGCCGGCGACACTTTCAAAATAAAGTCTCTAAAGCCGAGTCAAACCCGCTAAAGTGTTTGTTTAAGCATGAAAAACGAAGCTGTTTTCAAAATGAATGCGAAACACGCTGCTCGTGACAAATATAGCGGGATGTGTGTTTGATTTAAAATTTTAGTTTCACAAAATACCCCTAAAAAAATTTGCTTTGAAGGACAAATCATGTCCAAGAATTTGAGCTTCCGATTGGGTTTCCATAGCGTCACTGGACCAGCAGATGTCGCCATAAATACATAAAAAAAATAATAATAATAAAGTAATCAAACAGGACACACTGTCTTTGTTATGAAATACTTCAGTTTGTACTTTACGTAGTATAACTGTGACTTAGCTGCATTTCAGTGGTGTGCTCCGGGCCAACACGAAACACACACAAAGCTCCAGTGCATTTTAAGCCTGGATTATTTTTAAACTTAAAAATAAATTTTAAAAAATTCAAATAGCAAGAAATTATTGAAAAAGAGGTAAAAAAAAACTACCTTGACATCAGCAACAAAAAAGAAAAGTAAAAAACAATAACACACAAGAAAATTACCTGAAAATAGAAAACAAATCCCCCCAAAAATCAAAATAAAATAACAAGAAAACAACCCAAAGAAAGTGCTAAGAAAATTGTGTTTTTCTTCTTTCTGTAACATAATTATATATATAAAGTTTTTTGATAATTTCTACGAAGCACTGACTGTTATGCAGAAACAGCTCATGAACGTCAGGTAACAAAGTAATAATAATTGTTGCAGTACTTATACTTTTTGTTATTGTAATGCTTTTATATTATAGCATTTTGAGATTAGTTACAAATGTATTACAAATAAAATATATTATTATTTATAGTAGTAGTAGTATTTGGGAGTATCTGTACTTTACTTGAGTTTTTATCTTTATGCAACTTTCACTAACTATTCCTACACTACATTTCCCAAATAAAAGGTAAACTTTAACTCCAGTATTTCCCAGCATTTTAGTTACTACAAAATAGTGAAGGCGCTGAGGAAGAGAGGAGGAGAAAATCAGAAAAATGAAGGAATGAGAGGGAAGGAAAAACTGGACTTTGTTTTACTTTAAGTGTAATACACGCTCCATTTTTATGGTGGTGTTTGGTGCACATGAACTTTATAAAAATCAAACTTCTAACCACTCGCTTTTTTGTCAGCAGAATTTACTTTATCATAAATATCAGATACTTTTACTCAAGAAGTAACTTCTCCCAAAGTATTTTCCTGGTAAGATTTCTGTACTTTTACTCAAGTTTGGCTTTCAGGTACTTCATCCAGCACTGTGTGGGAGAATTATCTGACCGTGACCGTACAGATTTTATATCCTGCAAACATCCTGTTGGATAACTTGATATGACAAACAGCAGACTGATGAAAGCTGCGAAGTCACAGTGACCGAACCGCCGAGTCTGACTGGTTTTTTTGTTGTAAAGAGGAAGAGCGGAGAGAAATGAAGGGAGCGACCTGACCTCACACACGAAGAATTCATTTCTGTGTCGATTATTTGGATTTTACATTCAGTTCAACTTCATTTCTGATTTGAGCTCCATGATTAAATGATCGGCTTTCTTGTGCAACATTTCGACGCCTTTAACAAGCATTTAAACCTCCGCTGCAGAGAAAATTGGTTTGATTTCTTTTGAAAACAAAAAAACACAATGAGCAACTTGGCAAGAAATTTCTGTCAAATTGCAAAAAAAATAAATAAATAAATAAAATGTAGAAGGTGACAAGAAATCTAGCTGTGGGGAGATTATAAGATATTATCAAAAAAATAGGGAAAATGTCCAAGAAACTTTATTTATAACTCTAATAATTGTATTTTTAATTATTTTATTCTATTTTTGGAACTTGATTAAGGTAATTTTTGTGTTTCCTTTTTTGTTTTTGTTTTTGTTTTTGTTTTTTTGTTGTTTTTTTTTCAGTTAATATGAGAAAGTATTGTAAAATGGGTGAAAATGACCAGAAAACTATATTTATAATTGTTCTAAGTTTATATTTCACATTATGTTATAGAAAAAATATATGTATACCTTTTTTTAAGCAATTTCTTGCATTTTTTATGTTTTTGTTTTGTTATTTGTTTGTTTGTTTTTGTGTGATTTTCTTTTTTTTTTTCTTTTTTGCTTATTTAAGCAGTAATGAGCTGAGAGGTTCGTTAACAGACGTCATCGTGCGGAGCGACTGCCACAGAAAAACATTCTGATATACTTAATAAGATAAATATAAATGTTAACAGGAGCCTTATCTTAGTGTGCGGGCTCTTTTGTCTTTTTCTTTCTATTTTAGATTATTGCAGCACCGAGTATTGAACCACTTTTGGATGTGCATGAAGCTCAACTTTTTTCTTTTTTTTTTTTTTTAAATAAACAGTTACGAGCATCGCCAACAATCGGCCTTCTGCTAGCGCGCGTGCTTCCAAATAAGCACACCAAACCACTAACCTTTAGTTTTTTACATGTCATAAGCTCTCTTTAAAAGACTCCTTTCAGACGCAAAGATAACGGCGGTTACAGCTGCGTAACGTCAGTACAGTTCCTTTTTTGTTTTTACTTTCGGGTACAGATGTCATTTCAGCTCCGGGGAGATTCGCCGCTGATGTCACATCATTATCATGTGCTGCCACGTTATTAAGTCGCGAGCCAAAGACAGATCACTGTTCAGATGTGGAGCCTTTTCACTGTGTAGTAGACCCATCAAGTAATTCTTTATTCTTGTTCTACCCAGAAACGGTAAAAACAACCTACACTGCAGTAACACAGGCGCCATCTGTGCGAGGGCTTTGGGTTTTATTATTTTGATGTTTGATTTATGCACATTTCATGCTTGTCTATCTTGCTTTTACTGATTTTGTTTTAATTTATTCTGTGTTTTAATGACTTTAATTAACTTTGTTTTTGTTTCTGTTAAGTGTCTTTCAGTATTTTGAAAAGCGCTCTGTACATAAAATGTATTATTATTATTAAATATTAATTTAGGTGGGCCTGTATAAGAAATGAGGTTCGAGAGATCCATAGCATGATATGATCTGCAGATCAATCACTCGAAATGCGTCACATGGTGCCTCTCTGTCAGGACCTTCAGCGTCTATTTATGACATTTTATTTATCCCTCTGCGTCCGCTGTTTACGCTCCAGGACGACAATGAAACCATAACGATATTAATCACGATATAACTTTTCATTGATTAAAATATGAGACATAGTCGGAAGAACGCATTCCTGCATGTTTTGACAGACAACACGAACAGCCAATGATGATAAGAATAGCGCCGCGGGGAATCAAATCCAGTGAAGGACTCTGACTGTGGAACAGCTGAGTGTTTGACAGCCACAGCACCGAAACAGCCACATTTGCAGAGGTGGAAAGTGACTTCTTTAGACTCTACAGACGACTTTGTGTTAGTTTCAGCTTTAATCAGACTTTGAATTATTTAGAAACACCAGGACGCATCGCTCCGTGTCTCATCCAGCCGCTCGCGCTGAGCTCTCATTATTATTACCAGGGGCAGATGTAATGTTTTGGGGGCCCGGGGCCACAAGCACATGAGCTTATTTTCAGCCTTTCTCTAACTGGGAATGTTGGCAGGCTGTTGGCAGCTATAGGAGAAGTAGGCTGACTCAAAAGTTTTTAATTCCTGAGTAAAATGATTAAAAGCGCAGAGGTTTCAGAGTCCTGCAGTCAGGAGAGGTTGGCCTATTATCAGCACAATGTGCTTAAATTTAAACCAAAATTAACCTCATGATATCTTCATATATTACTTAGGGTTAAAGGGGAAACTTTAAGCTTGACAGAAATAGTGATTTGATGTATATCACGATATATATTGATATCGACTAAAAAAAAATATCATGATAAGACTTTTTTTCCATTTCGCCCAGCCCCAACGCCCATATGTTTACACAGCAGCTAGGACTGTATGATAATTAGCATCAGGCAACAAAGTCACAGATGGTTAGGTTTAGGCAAAACTCTGAACTCCCGCGTGAAATTCGTTCTTTTGTTAAATTACGATTAGTGTCATTTATCATCACCTTTTTCTGACACACATTAGCTGACTCTAAATTAGCAAAACCACAAACTTTCATGCAGAATATTGTTATAGTAAAATAATGGTTTGTTCATGTAGCTTCAAGGAATAAAATGCCTTTTTTGTACAAAAAAAATCTTGTCTGTTTATAGTAACTTGTTTTTTCATAATGAGCATCAGTCGCTGTAATAAATGGAATCAAAATCTGTGGTTTTATTACATTTCAATATGTGGTTACAAGGAATCAGTTACAACATTATCTTGAGTAATCACAAACATGAATATATGGGCGGTGCTGTTAAAAGTACTGAGTCATGGTAGCTAGTTCTTCTAGTTGGACTGGCTCTTTTCTTCTCTTTTCTTGCTAAGCTCTTGAAGGTGAATGGCTCACCTTTACCTTACCTAAACTGCCTTATTTAGACTGCCAGATTAACGCCTCTCGTCAGGCACCTTCAAGGATATCTTCCCATAATGATCATGCAAAAGAAACAATAGGCGGGTTTTCATCACAGATTTGCGCAAAAATGAAGCGATATTTTCAAAATGTCTATAAAACACTATTGCGATATAACTGCGTTTCCACTGAGTGATAGTCTGCGACTTCTCTGCCAATAAAATCCCAGTAACCATGGCGATGAATGTTCAAAACATCAGCAGGTTTATATCTATTGCAGCCACCACACTGGCCGTCATTATTTCCAATCGAAAGCCACGTAGGCGTGTTATGCGAGCAAAAATGAAAAGACGAGCCCCTCATATGTGGGAGCAGCCACATATGAGGGATTTCTGGGAGATGTAGTCCACGATTTCACAGAGGAATTGTGGATTAAAAACTTAAGTTATGTGATACAATAACAGTTTTTGTAGCTCCTGCTGCATCATGACGGAGCCCGTTCCTGCTGACGAGCACATCGCCATAGCATCATGTGACCTAGAAAAGCCAAAAAAGTGTTTCTATAGTAGTTTTGTCAGATATTTCTTTTTCGAATTGCCTGAAATACTACCTCATGCAAGTGTTAAAATTTTTCTTTTTGCGCTATTTTTTTTTCTAAATTGGCATAAATTTGAGGGTTAGTGAAAATCCGCCTAATAACAACTCAATATCAAGAATTCGATGGACGGCTTTTTATGCGAGAGCAGTCAGTCTCTCACTGAGCTCCCACAGCTTCTTCGCCGTAGCGTCATCCTTGGCTTTGGGATAGACTTCTCTCACGGTGCAGTTGGAGAAGTAACGTCCGCTGAGAGGTTCGATCCCCTCCTGGAGAGCGCAGTGCAGGGTGGTCTGGGCTCCCTGGACGGTGTTTTTGAAGAAAAACGCCGTCACAGGAGACAGCAGCATTTGCAGTGTGGAGCTCGTGTTCCTCGCCAGCTCAGAGTTGATAGCTCCTGGAAAAGCATAAAATTATGGTAGTGTTAGAAACCGTTTTTGCATTAAACGTTAAACTTTTGCTGCAGTTTTGCCTTTCGTTCACACGACAAACAGCGTTTCGGGGTCCTGAAAATGCAAATTTTTGAATCCGGGTTCCAGAAGTTATTCTTCTGAAAATGCAAAAACCTTCTGCTGCACAAATCCTGTGAGAACGGTGACGCCTTCTGTGTGTCATTACAAAGTTACACCGCCAACTACTGGCCTGGTGTGCATACTACAGCGTTTTCGGTTGTTTTTGCGGATCCAAGTACACGAGGATCGTTTCACAATGTTACGAACGCAAGAAAAGACGCTCTCCAATCATCCTCATTGAACTCTCAAAACAACGTCATGCCCGTTTTTATGAACCAATGTGCTATAATTAGCTGTTTTAAGACTTCATTTTTCATTTCTTTGCACAAGCTCGATGGTGACACCTGACCTGGATGGAGGCTGTAACAGGTGACCTTGGTTCCCCGCAGTCTCTTGGCCAGCTCGTGGGTGAAGAGGACGTTGCACAGCTTGCTGTCGGAGTAGACCTGCAGAACCTCCATGAAGGACGTCCCCAGTCCGAGAGCTTTGTGCTTGTTCAGGCAGTCAAAATCTATTTTTCCAAAGTTGTGCGCCATGGACGACACGTTGACCACCCTGCTGGGTTCACACTCCTTCAGCCGGTCCAGCAACAGGTTGGTTAACAGGAAGTGCCCGATGTGGTTGACGCCGAACATCATCCCAAGTCCGTCCTCCGTTCGACCCTGGAGGTAAATACCTGCCACAAAAACACAGAGGACGCTGAAAGTGTAATCCAGACATCTGATTCGATGGTTCCTGATAAATCTGGGTAATTTAACACGACATGTTGTGGACAGCTGCGCGAAATTTTTGAAGTGAAAAATCTAGTCACTAAACAGTACAACAAGTTATCAAGATACAAAAGGTTTGAAATATCAGTTACACACTCAAATGGCTAAGTATTTGTAATTGATGTTTTACCTTTAACTTATAATCTAATTTAAAGTTTACTTTTACTTAAACATTCATATTCGAGGAATCGTTACACTCGGCCACAGATATTTTCAGGTTTTGCTTGTTTTGATGCAATGAACAATCTCACCTGCGTTGTTGATGAGGATGTCCAGTCTGGGTTCAGACTTCAGGAAGGTTTCGGCAAAGTTTCGAACGGACTTGAGACTCCCCAGATCCAACTGCATGAACAGCACCTGATGACTGCCGCTCTCCTGCGGGAGATAATGAGCGCTTTGTCCAATACAAAAGAAAGACAACATGGCTGTCAAGGATACTTCTGCATCATTAGGCGGGTTTCTGTTAACAGATTTGTGCAGAAGAGATATTTTCTAAATGTCGATAAAACACTGCGATGACTGCGTTTCCACTGAGTGAAATACTGCGACTTTCCTCACAATAGCGTTTCAGTAACCATGGTGATGGATGTTCGAAACATCAGCAGCTTTATTTCTATTGCAGCCACCAAACTAGCCGTCATTATTTACAATTCAAGGCCACGCAGGCGTGTTATGGAGCCGTGAAGGACAGGCGAGTCCCTTATACGTGGGAGGTGATAGTCCACGATTTCACAGAGGAATTGTGGGTTAAAACTCAGAGTTATGTGATGCAATAACAGCTCTTGTAGCTCCTGCTGCATCATGAGGGAGCCAGTTCCTCCTGACAAGCACATAGACACAGCATCATGTGACCTAGAAAAGCCAAAAAAAGTGTTTCCATTGAAGATTTGCAAAATGTGTTTAATCGCCTGAAATACCACCTCATGCGAGCGTAGAAACTTAGTTTGCAATAAGAGTTTTTTTCAAAATAGACGCACTTCCGTTCCATTCGATTTGCACAATTTGACGTTTAATGGAAACCCGTCTGGAGTTTTATCAGAATGGGCCAGTATACAGAGCGACGTAGATATCAGCTACCATCTAGCTTTGTTACGATGACATGGAAACATTTATACAACCATAAATGTGATATAAACGTTCTGCAAACATCCTCACAACATTTCACAAGCAACTATAAGTTTCTGCGTGACATCAGGCGCCCACAAAGTCGTCGACGTGGCGTTTCAGACAGATTTCCACTCACCCTCTTGACATCCTCCAGAGCAGCCTCTCCTCTCTGCTTGCTGCGACAGGCCATGATCACTCTGGCTCCCCTTTTTGCCAAATCTATGGCTGTCATCTTCCCAATGCCCGTGTTGCTGCCTGAACGTGAAAAGGGGGATATAAAATGTTTTATTTGCAAGTCCAACATATGTGGAATATACAGTTATACATAAATCATGTCCCAGTGCAGGGATGATTGTCTTTTTTCCCACAGTGAAAGCTATGGTTGCTGAAATCAATGATGTTACTGGAGCTCCATTTGTCTGTGAAATGACACGAGGTTTTACAGAATCACTCAGCGCTGATACGTGCACGTGTCGACTAAAGCGTTTGCAGTTAGGACCAATTATGCATCAGACAGACGCGCCAACTTGGGTGTGCAGCTGATTGTGGAGTCTTTTTTTAAGACTTGTGATCCACTGCACAACTATCATGCCACCAGAGTCAGCGGGCCAAACATGCCGTCGAACGTTCTAATAAAAAATTATATTTATTTTTTGAAAATAGAAAAATAAATCAAAATAGAGCTGTGGTACACTTATTACTACTCCAAAATACAGAAAATTTTGTTAATAATAATTTGTTAATTTTCATGAGTAATCAACCTAAAATGCTCATAATTATGGTAATCAAGCATGTTATGTATTACATTTCCATTATTATAAACATAAGTTTTTAAGTAGCTTACGCATAAAAAACAAGTTGTCCCAACATTTTTTAAAGTGTTAATCTTTCAGCTGATTTGTTTTTATGATAATGTCTGTCAGATATCGGCCACAAACGTTTAAAATGCAGCCTACTTTAGGCAAAAGACTAAAAAACAATGTTTTTGCTGAATGGGACGTTCCTACAGGAGGAAGACAGCCCATTCAGAGACAAGTGTGTTTATGTAATACAGAAACTGATCTGCATTCGTTGTGGCTTTGTTGACTGGTACATTTATTGGCTTTATTGTGTCCGTTCATGTAAAATCACTCTGTCTTTTCACAGATGTACCCAAACGACTTTAGCACCATTTGATAGCGTCGAGCTTCGGGTCCAGTTTGTTGAAAATTAGACTGTAATTTCCGAGATTAACACCACGGCACAAGCCGAGAAACAATTAGCTGTGAGCGGAGGGCTGGCTTTGTTTTTCCCAAAACTAACCTCATATCAACTTTATGTCTTTGAGGTTGGCGCTTCAAATCATATCTCGGCTGCAAAATGTAAAACTATATCAAAACATCCGTTTACAAACTCTCAGGCACCTCGTGCAGTATAATCCAAGTCTCAGTTACTCAGCCGTATGCCCAGTGCTTCCCAAACACGTGCGTTTCCACTGAGACCGGACTGTTTAAAACCAGAAAGACGTGTCTTTCGACTCTGCGACTTGTGCATTTGACTGTTTATGCAAGAATGTGCTGAATCGTAAGATTTAGGTGAAAATGTTATTTGGAAATGTAACATAAAATCTATTTTTTTGATGATCACAGTCTGGGATATGTCGATGTTTTGCAGCAACACTGACTGTGACAGTGTAAACAGCATGCATTTCCTCCATATGCCAAACATGGTGATAAACACAAATGTCATCAGGTGGAAAATCGTAAAAACTGAAAATTCCAATGCAACAGTGCCAAAAAATGGCACCTAGAAATAATACAAAGCATGTTTTTCTGCTTTGATGGCTTTTGGATCAAAAAGTGCAGTTTGAATGTTTTGATGGTGCTTTTTTTGCTCAGTCTGAATGTAACGTTTTTTAGACTTACTGTAGGAGCCGAGCTGGAAATTCCAGCATTAAACAAAAATACACAATCTTGCAGCCAAAATTATCAGAAAATGAAAAATGCATAAAATGCGCCAAACCGTCCCTAAGGGTTAAAGAAGACCTGATTTATATCATACTTTTCGAATTTCTATTTTTGGTTCTCAAAGATGTGTTTTCATGCAGAGTTGCAGAGACAGGAAGTCTTTTAAATGTGATGTATATAAACTGTTGATGCAGCATTTGAATGTGAGTATAGTTGATCACATACAATCAATACTCAATGACCTGAAGTCACTGGATACGACTTCTGCCTTCTGATGACACACAAAAAATCTGCAAAATACATAAATACGTCTTTTTAAAAAAAGAAGAACCTTACCGGTCACAATCACAGTTTTCCCATCCAGCTTTGCTTCACTTGTGCACCTCTTTCCCTTCACCACAACGTGACGGTAAATGTAGGCAAGTCCCACCACGACCCCCACGACCAGCAGAAGGGTCGACATCGTTAGAGCTTCAGTCGCTCACCAGACTGGCGGCACCGAGGACGTCTGAGCCAGTTTGTGCTTTCAGAGCCACACACAGAAACTAACTCTGCATTTCCTGCCTGGGCGTGACGGTCGGCTCGCTGTTATCAGGCTGCACACGTGTTTGTTTAGGCAACTTAGGACAATGAGGTTCAGCTTTGGTCTGAAAGTCAAATCAAACAGTGCAGTCCAGGTTTTGTTTCACCCTCTGGATAGACATCAGTCCTCTTGTGCTGCATCCAGGCTCCTTTTAAACCTGAATTAAATGGTTGATTTCTTAAACAAAAAACAACATGAAAAACGGCATGAGTGACTTGGCAATAAATTTCCCACAAACTGAAAGAAATTTGCAAAAGATTACATGACAACAACCTGAAAAGGTGCTTTGTAAAAGAGAGACAGAGAGATAATTATCTGAAAATTATCCCCCAAAAATGTGAGAGAACTGTAATTATAACTTAATATTTTAAAAAAAAAGATGTTACTTTTGATTTTCTCGTTTGTTTTAATTTTCTATTGTGTATTTGAGGTAATTTTCCTGTATGTTTTTGATAATTTTGCAAATTTTGGGCTTGTTAAACTGATCATTACCTTCTTCCCGTGTTTATTTCTATTTTTTTAACAGTATAAAATTTCCCTTTTTTCAGTTTCTTATCCATTTTGCTTCACTGAAGTTTCGAGGCCAACAGAAAAGTCTTGTGTCGAGCGTTTCCATGTTTCAGTAAAACATATATTTGTACAGTCACGCTGTGTGAAATGAAAATAATGTCTTGCAGAAGGATCTGTCTCTCCCTCAGGTCCAGTATCATCGTGGGAAAGCAGCACCACCTGCAGATGAAGACAGAACTGCCGTTTTTGTTGCCTCTTAATTTTTTTGAATACAGAATTATTTTATATGAATTTATGTGTCCGACTGTAGAAGCTTTGAAAATACTCTGATTGCATACATGCAATTAAATGTGAGGTATCGACACCTGAAGTTGCACCATCTTAAACGATAATGTGAACAGCTTCATTAAAAAGTAGCGTAACTATTTCTCAGAACCAAATCAGTCTTTAAAAAACTATAACCGAATAATTACTAAAGATATCCATCCCCACAACTGTGTTTCAGCATGTCTCAGAACATTTCTACAACATTGGCTTAAGTTACTTACAAGTTGCAATAATGTTTTAAAGAAAACAGTTTAATCTAATGTTTAAAGAACGTTTTAAGGATGTTTATCATTTCAAATAAAATTCATTTAAAGTTAAATTCTGATAAAGACGTAACGTTTTAACTGCAATATTCTGTGGATGTTTTGGTGCTGTTGAGAGGTGACAGATCATATGGTACTCTTTTTCATAAAACGTTCCCACAACGTTGCATGAGAACAAAATTACAGAGATTACAGACCCTTTTTTTAATGAAAATGTGAGAATGGTACAATGCAACCAATGCAATGTTTTAATAGCGTTTCCCAGAATGTTCTTCTTAAAGTTACAGTAACTTTCTCTAAGAACAAAAAAGTTTAAAATGTTGTTGTATTTTTATAGTAAACATTACATTTTCATTTTTAAATCATGTAACGTCAGTCCTCAATGACATAGTCTGAATTTTGCTAAAATGTTCTTCCTTTGTTCTCATGCAACATTGTGGGAACGTTCTTCTTAAAGTTCGGGCAACATTCTCTATAAACATAAAAAATACATATTTTTTTAAATATTATTATAGTATTTATATATATATATATTATTATTATATAGGCTATCACAATACCTTAGATTTTCATTTAAAAAAATGAATCCTGTAATCTCCATCCTCAGTAACATTTTCTGAATGTTACTTTAAAAAACGTTCTTGCTTTGTTCTCATGTAACGTTGTGGGAACTTTTTTTATTTTTATTTTTTAAGATCTGTCACCTCTCAACATCACCAAAATGTTGCATTTCAAACGTTACGTTTTAGTCAGCATTTAACCTCACAGGAACATTATTTGAAATGATAAACATCCTTAAAACGTTCTTTGAACATTACATTAAAATATTTTCTTTAAAAGGTTATTGTAACTTGTAGGTAATGTTAGCCAGAGTTGTGGGATCGTCCCCTGCTCGCCGGGTAAACGCGCATTTAAACGATTTAAACGTGCCGTGAAAAAATAACCTCAGATTGCAATCGTGACCCTTACGTAAATGCGCGAGGCCAACAGGTTAAATCGCCCTCAGATTAACGTAAAGGGGTCCGTGCATGCCGGTGCCTTTTACTGCATTCTCAGTTAACGCGAGACTACAGCCGACCTGTGTTCGCATGAGTATCGCGAGACTTGACCAGCTGTTTAGTCTGTTTTTTTTTTTCGACTGGTGCTGCTCGTCGGTCTACACGTGGGGAGGAGAGGCTGACTTTCCACGGGGACACACGTTTGAAAACTCACATTATCAGTATTGCTCTCATCGTGGCGGCGCCGAGGACCCTAAAATCCTGTAAGTAAAATAAATCAATAAAAACTGGAGCAGAAAGAGCGCATTTAGCCACCGAGGGGAGAGTAGCCGTCTGCATCATGTTCACACAGCGTGACTTACTTCAAATCAACTCACAGGAGGCGCAACACACGCACGGTGTGCAAAACCCCATTCATTGGCATTTTCACGCGTGTCTGCGGGCTGTCTTGTGTCCCCCGTGTCCCCGGCTGAGTGCAGTAATCCCATGTCATTGAGCTGCACATCTTTCCCTAACTTCAGTCGGCACACTCCTGCTAGCCTCTGTCCCCGTTGTGTAACTTAGATTACCCTAATTTCCTTTCCCGTGCCTTCTCTATACACTCACCAGCAACGCGTTTCTCAAATAGCAACAAATGCGCACAGGTTGTCAGCAGTGAGAAGTTATTTGGCTGTCGTTTTTTCGTCGGGCCGGCTAGCAAAGCTAACGCGAAGGTCTGCGGCCCGTGCAGGACAGAGGCAGTCCAGGAGCGTCCTTAAACCCTGCGTCAGTGTGGGACAAGCCCTCTCTGGTGCATTTTTTGTCTCAAAGCTGAGTGATGCTTTTTGTTGTGGGCTAACGCGATGGTCGGTGGGTAAAGGGAAACTCTAAAGTGGCGTTAAAACACGAGGCTTTAGTGATGTAACCAACCTATCGTCTTTGGGACAAAAATAATGTGCGGTAAGCTGCCTTGTCATTGTACATTGCGTTTTCGGTCATGCATTGTATCCAAAACGTGCGGGGCTGAGCTGCTTGACTTCATACTTTGTGTCCTGCACTGCGGCCTCCTCCCCGGCCATGCTTTATTCCCTGTAGTGTAACGTTAGCGTTAGGTCACAACCACCTCCGGTGCTGGGTTTCAGTCCCGACGGCGTTTCGCCAAACTCCGTGTAGATACCTGCCACTTTACACCTACAGTGCTGCCGGCAAACCGTTGTGCATTTTAGCAATAAACATAAGATCTCATGTGGACGATGTATCTTGATGGATATATTCGGCTTTTAAATGAGGCGCATAGCGCCTAAAACAAAGTCACAGTTTACATAAATTTTTCTCATTGCTTGCTAACTTAAGTTAGTAACGTTAGCGTTAAGTCACAACCACCTCCGTTGCTGGGTTTCAGTCCCGACGGCGTAACGCCAAACTCCGTGTAGATATCTGTCACTTTACGTTTACAATGCTACCGGCAAACCGTTGTGC
Source organism: Plectropomus leopardus (assembly GCF_026936395.1). NCBI lineage: Eukaryota > Metazoa > Chordata > Actinopteri > Perciformes > Serranidae > Plectropomus > Plectropomus leopardus. The sequence goes on along the minus strand of NC_142181.1, from coordinate 2,246,669 downwards.
CTTTTAGCAATTAATAAGATCTTATGTGGATGATGAATCTTAATTGATGAATTACGTTGCGTTTAAATGAGGCACATGGCGCCACATCCGAAGTTTCAGTTTCTATACATTGTTATCATTGCTTGCTAACTGGATTTGATTCCCGACGGTGTTGCGCCAAACTCCGTGTAGATATCTGTCACTTTACATTTCCGATGCTACCCGCATAACGTTGTGCATATTATGACTGAATTTAAGTGCTCCAGTGGCTGATGAGTGTGTTCTGACAAATTCGGCTCTGAAATGATGCACATGGCGCCAAATAAAAACTTATAGTTTACATAAATTGTTCTCATTGCTTTGCTAATTTAAGTCAGTAACGGTAGCGTGAAGTCACAAGCTCCTCCGGCGCTGGGTTTAATTCCCGACAGTGTTACGCCAAACTCCGTGTAGATATCTGTCACTTCTGTCTAACAATGCTACCGACAAAACGTTGTGCATTTAAGCAATAAACGTAAAATCGCCTGTGGATGATGAACGTTAACTGATGAATTCGGCGTTGAAATGAGACACATAGCGCCAAATACAAAGTTGAATTGTTCTCATTGCTTGCTAACATAAAGGTTAGCTTTAAGTCACCATCACCTCCGGTGCTGGATTTGATTCCCGACAGTGTCAGCCCAAACTCCGTGCAGATATCTGTGAGTTTACTTTTCCCAATGCTACCAGCAAAACGCCGTGCGTCGTATAACTGAATCAAAGCTATCATGTGGATGATGAGTGTTTTCTGATAAATTCGGCTCTGAATTCAGGCACCTAGCGGCACATGTGAAGTCACAGTTTCTATTAATTGCTATCATTGCTTGCTAACTTGCCGCCCACCAGTTTTTTTGTTGTTGTTTCTTACAGAGAGGTTTTGTACTATATAAGCTTGCATGTGAGAAATATTGGCGTGCAAAGGGAGACGCATTTGTGTGGATTTGAAGGAAAAGGCTTAAGTTTATATTTCGGTGTGCATAACTTCCCCAACCTCCTGCGAGGAAACGTTAAAGTAGCCGGATTCTCGCTGCAGCTTCACGTTATGCTCTGTGCGCTTGCTAGCTTACTAGCTAACTCCTTTAACCGGTTTTTCTTGCTGTGAAATGATCGTCAAGTTACACGACGTTATTATTTTAGACAGAAATTAACTCATTTACAAAAACGAGACGCTGGGATCATTAACTGCGAGCCGCACAGTCTCGTTTTAGCTATCATTAGCACGTAGCTAGCTGAAATGGTTTAGCATTAAGTGGCTCAAAGTTGCCGTTATGACCCTCGTGCGCATAAAACAGCCCGGTAAGTCAAGGTGTGTCATCGTGTCGTGGGGTTGTAAACATCAATATTTTAGTATTCGTCATTTTTATTTTCACTTTGCTCCTGTCAGTTGAATTTAAGGATTAGCTTGTTGTTGTAGCTAGCGTTAGCGCTAACTAGTTAAAACTTGAATCTGGCAGCGTGTGCTCGTGCGTGTCTTTTGGTTTGACTGCACGCAAAATTAGATGCACGAAAACACACACACACACACACACACACACACTGTAAATGTTACGATAATTAGGCTGCAACAAGGTGCACACACACTTTCCCACATATGTTGTAAAGTGTAAAAACAGGTTTTTATTCAGGTTTTCCAACAGTGTGAACGAGGTACAAACGCAGGTGTGACAGGTGCGCAGCGCTGTCTGCGGCATAACGCAGCCCCAGATAACCAGATTGCACTTTTGGGGGGAAATGCATATAGAAACATATAACAGTGAGAGTGTGTTGGTGTGAATGGCACCAGCTCTGCTGTGTTTATTCTGCACGCTGTGAGCAGTTTTAAGCTCTGAAACATGTAAATAGAGCCTGACCACTCCTCTGTGTGAATGCCAAGGTCACCGTCTAAATCCTCACTTCTGAGGTCAAGAAAGCAGCAGTGAACACCAGTCAGACCTGTAAGGAGAGCTCCAGATTAGTTTGACTGCTGGGCTGCTATAGTAACCTTGTTCAAGGTGAATGTGGCGTGAGCCACCATTTCATCGGCACATTTACAGCAAACAGGCTCATCGGTGCCTTCTGCTTTAGTTCACACGTCAGCATGGAAAGATTTTAGCTCTGTGTGATTGTCAGTGGATGATATTTGATTTTTCATTGAACACTTCAGGTGAAAGGTTGAATTACAGGAGTCATTTTTAAGGAGGTTAATTCTGCAAAACCAGGTGCATAAATCTCTAGATATCTGACTAAAACTGTGTGTACGCTTGACCGGTATTGCTTTTCATGGACGATACCAAGTATTAGTAGTTAATGAGACTGATAACCGATGTGCATTTATGAAAATCTTTCGAATTTGGAATATAACAAACTCAAACACAAAACTTTGTTTAAACGCCTTTAGCAAATTTTTAATCAAAACAGAAATTTTCAACATCATACAGTACGTTCCCAGCTTTATATATATATATGTGTGTATATATATTTATATATAAAGTCAAGTGAAAATGTAAATAAAGATAGCTCCCTGAAGTTTTACATAGTAAAAGTTCCTCCCATGCTGTCACTTTGTTTGGGTTTCTTTGGAGGGGGACGTGTACACGATGGACGGCACCAAAACAAACAAACAAACAAACAAACAAACAAACATGGAGGAGCTGCAAAGTGACACTGGACTTTACTACGAAGAAAGTACTTTATTTTACTTTATATTTTAGTTTATTTAACATTATAACTGTATTTTATGTAAGAATATGTAACGGCAGCACCTACTTTATTTGTAACAGTAGGTCATTTAATAATTTTGTACTTTACATTAGTTAAGAGGAGATTTCAAAATATTCCAATAAATGTTAAATAAAATAAAATGGCGTATGGTGATGTTGCCTAAAAATATCTTTTTATTATTTTAAAGCCATATCGCCCAGCACTAGCTGTGCGTGCGACTGATTCTGTTTTATAAATCTCAGTCATTGTGGCGCTGGGCAAACAAGCGTCATTTCCACCCCCACAGTTCACTTAAAATAGACGAAGAAACGCCTTTAAACATAAATTTGCCTCTTGACACCTTTGCTCTCCACCGGTCATTACACCTGTTGAGGAGAAATACGGTAAAGAGAGCGATATCGCCGACCGTTGCATCGCCGAGGCTCTCCAACAGTGTCACAGCAGCCGTCATTACGCACAGCTGTAGCCTCCGTACCACGAGCTCATCACATTTCTGCAAATCATTGTCGCCGTGAAACCTCAATCGTCAGTATAATTCTTAAATATCGGGATAATCGATGATTCGCTGTGGCGCTCGTGTGGCTCCAAATGATAGAATTATCTTAAATATCAAGATTAAATTATTGATTAAATGTTTGACAGTTTACAGAACGCAATTTAAGATGCAGAGAAAAATAAAGCAGTCAGTGAAGTTGGCAAACAACCTTGAAATATCGTTTTCAGTCTCTCAACGTGTATTTATTCTCCCTCTTATCGTATTACCCGCAGCTCTCCGCTAAAACTGCAGCGAGGCGTGCTCATACTTTTTGTTTGTACACATCATTTATGCATTTGGCCCCTGGAGTGGAGAGCCTTAGAGCCCACACACAGGAGCCCGCTCTCAGGCCGTGCTCGTCATATTAACCATCGCAGAGCTGAACTGCTGACCTATAATCAGGGTTGTTACAGCGAACATAGTGCACATATATGTGACCCTTGGTCACGCAGATATGATCATATTCGTGGATCTCAGGGACACTTTTCTGTCCGATAAACCCTCTGGCAGCTTCATTAGTCAGTTAGGTTTTGTTTTTAAGTTCCCTGCAGGACCAGAATATTTATATCCAGCATTTATGCTGTTAATGTTGCAGAATTAATGTTAGAGTAGACCGATATCGGTTATTCAGGGCTGATACACGTTATTAGTGGTTATTGAGACTATTTGGAAGCAATATGCATTTACAGTAAAAATGAAAATCTTCTGTCAATGATAATTTTATTTTACTTTTTTAAAACAATGGTGCTCATTGGCACAATGCTCTCTGATAGCTGCCTTTAATACTTCTAATATCTGAGCAGCCTTGAATGTCGGGCTGAATAATACGGCAAAATAATCTAATTGCAATATTATAAACAAATATTTTGGTTGCAATTCAGTATGAACTGTTTAGTTTTTAAGTTGCTCGTCTTCTGTACAGACATACAGGCAATAAATCCTTCTGTAGTTTAACCGGCACAATATTACTCTTTAATTTAGGCCCAGGCCAACATGTCACGATGAAATAAGATTAACAAAAACCTGAAGTGATATTATATTTTGATAATTTTATTAAGCTATTGAATTAAAAAAGCCCCACAATCACATTAGAACATTGTAACTGAAAACCCTGTAAACCAGCGTTGGAAATGAACTTTTTTTTGTCCACTGAGTTTTTCAGAAATACACAAAAAGTTGACGTGTAATTTCAGTAATTCAGTAATTTCAGTTTGAAATTGTCTCGCACTTTTATGCACACGAACATAACATTCGAATCCCCCGCGCGTCACGCTGATGTGTGGACGGTGTAGTCTTTCCCACCTGTTTGGGATCGAGTCTTCGTGGCTCTGCATAATTCATTCACAGCCTCGGCACATTGGTGTGTTTGCAGCCTGAATGTTGAGGAGAGTCTCTGCTGCTCGATGAATTCATGGCAGGAGTTTTTAGAAAAGTGTTTGAGAAAACGAAACCATTACCAGGATGCCAGGGAGGTTTTCAAAGGGCTTCTCGCTCTTTGAATGAAGCACACTGTTGGTCCTTTTAGGGGTCGACCCATACTGTTTTTTCAGGGCCGATAACGATTATTAGTAGTTAATGAGATCGATAACCGATATCTGGAATCTGTATGCATTTACAGTTAAAATTAAAATCTTTCTGTCAACACAAACTTTATTTAAATCTTTTTAGCAAATGTTTAATGAAAACTGAAACTTTCAATATCATAAAAAGCAACTTCCCTGCAACTTTGTTATAAAGTAAAATTTAAATTTTAAAAGATGGTTTTACAAAGTAAAAGTTCCTCTCCATGCTGACACTTTCTTTGCAATTTTTAATAAATTAATTCAAAATGCCAATACCGATAATCGGAAAAAAGCCAAATTTTGGCCCCAGTGATCTGTTGACCCCCATTTTTTTGCTCAGGTACAACACATTGCTAAAGCAGCTCTCTGCTGTCACTTCATGCAGAAAGTGTGTTTCCCAGCCTGCAGACGGCCTGCAGCTGCTTACGTAGAGCAGGTGGGAGTGCCGGCAGCCACAGAGGTCAAAAGTCCGTATATATATGCGTTCGTGTGGCTGCCAGTGACAGTTGTGTGTGGAAGCATGGCAGGATACGATTGAGTCACGTCCACACCATGTGATGCAGGCAGGCTGGGCCAGGTTTGTTAAGGAAAGGCATGTGTACATGGCCTTTTTTTAACATGCACAGAGAGTCACCTCCTGTCAGGCGACGCACCAGGAATTGGCCGCGCAGACGGCTGTTGAGTGTCCTCAGTTAGGGCGGATTTCCTCAGTACAAGCTGGTCATGTTGTAACTCTGAGACCTTCAGCCCAGTCCGTGCTTTGTGTGTTTCATTCTCAGAATCGAACTCTCGCTGAATAAGACTCAGTACGTGTAAAAGCTTAAAATAAAATGTGGCACCCCTGCTGCTCACGCTGAGCTAAAAGCGGCCGAACTCGGCCTCAGACTGTTTGTAAGAAGCTGCTGGCTGGACGGACGTGAAAGACGAGTTACACAAGGGACACTCAACTGGCTTTGCTTGGGGGCCACTTTTGCAGAATGACAGGACGTTAGGGGCCGCTTGCAGCAGCCCCATACAGGTTTTTTTATTTTAGGAAATTTCTAGAATTTTAGGATGATTTCAGGGTTTTGAGACTATTCTAGGATTTTTAGGACATGTCTAGGAATTGAGGTTGTTTCTTGGATTTTAGTACATCTCCAGGATTTTAGCACATTTATAGAATTTCAGGACGTTTCTATGATTTTAGCACATTTCTTGGATTTTAGGACATTTCAAGGATTTTAGGATATTTCTGCAATGTTTTTTTTCAATCCAGGGATATATATTTATTTATTTATTTCTAGCATTATTAATTTAAACCGCTCCAAATGAACAAATAGAAAATCAAAACGTAGCAGCAGATTTTTCAATCACGGTGGGCCACAACACATAAATATTAACCCTGCAGAAGATTTGATTGGTGATGTGGAAGTGTTTTCATACCGTCACATGTGATAAAGCATTAGTCCCTGTATATGTTGGGTGAAAGATTAACCCTTAAATCAAACAACAACAGATCCAGACCACTTCCTCCAGATTTATTCTAGTTTTTTTCAGTGTGAAATGTGTCTAAACTAACATCAGTCTGTGTTCGTCTTTCAGGTGTAGCTGTTAGTGTCCTGAGGAAATGCCGCTGAGGTTTCGTTCTGTTGTGCCCTACACGCTGCCCGGAGTCCTCGCACTGATCGGCTGGTGGTGGTACATCTCACGGAAGAAAGAGCGGCTCATTAGCCATGACAGCCCAGAGGGGCCTCCGACCGCGATGGGCCTTAGATCGTCCCCAGCAGAGGGTAGCAACGGTTTGGTGGAGAAAAGCACTGTATCCCCCACAACTGACACAGAAAGCCACAGACCTCCAGAGGTCAGTGACCAGAGAACAGAGCATGGAAATATTTCCCAGATCCACGCCCAGGACTCTGCTGCAGCACCTTCGCTGACACTACGTTCTGAAGAAGCTGCGCCTCACCTCAGCAGAATAACACAAGAGGAAGTCCAGAAAACTCTACATTCGCCGGGCAAAGAAGACGCCCTGCAGGTGCCTCTGACAGACCATAAAGACCCGGAGAAAAGCTCAACGCCTGCCCTGGAAAAAGAGCACCGTGTCAAAGCTCCAATAACCACAGAGGAGGTCATCTTGCCCTGCCAGTCTTCCAGGGTCACCAGCTCCTGCCCCACAACGACACACCTTTCTGATGCAGAGAGGCCGGAGCCAGAAGGCGAAGTTGCAAAGCACCACAGCGCCGTTAGTACACAGGATGAGGTGGCTGTTTGTGCAGTGACGCCAGCCAAAGTGTGCACGGTGATCCCATCAGAGGCCCGCTCTCTAGAGACACCCCCTTCAGCGCAGGATTTCCACATTGTAACCAGCACGCCTACCTCCCCGGCCCCAGCCTCCTCAGCCACGACCGCGACCCGAGACTCCGCCACCGCGTCGGAGACATCGCAGGACATCCAGGTACACAGCGGCCGCACAGAGGAGCAGGATCTGGAGCTTCTGGCAGCTGGACTCATAACTGAGGTCATCTCGGCAGCCACCCAGGAGGTCCTCGGTGTCACCAGCTGCCAGGTCGCAGACAACAGCCAGCCCAGCTGCAGTAGCGGCACGCCAGTGGCTAGCGGCAGACTATGCTCCCAACAGGAGCCAATCACAGCAGCACAGCAGCACCACCATCTACTGACAAGCCCCTCTCAGATCGGATATGAGACGAGAGAGGCCGCAGAGAAACAAGAGCAAGGGATGCCCAACGGATGCTCCGCGGCTCCAGTATGGGAGCCTGTGGAGGTCAGCCACAGGGTTCATCAGACGAACCACGCACAGAAAAGCCACTGGCTAACACCATCGCACCAACCAGCACAAAGCACTCCTTTGCTAAACATGAAACTGAAAGGCGATGAAGGAGCCGCGCTGGCCGACGACTCGGCCTGCAGCACGTGCCACTCTGAGGACGGCATCAGCAACGAGGACCTGCAGAGCAGCGCGTTTGACAACCAGATGGACGCCGTCCAGGTTACAGACTTGTCAGCAAGAGAAGCCACAGAGTCTAAATCGCTGGTTGAGACCGCCACCGAGGCGTCGGTTTTGGCTGAAGAAGACTCGGTTGATGCCGTGTGTGAGATAAAGAGGCTCAACGGGATGGGCCTGAGGAACGGCGCTCATGGGACATGTGAGGTGGAGACGGACCAGTCTGGAGGTGAGCCTTCAATCTGTTGATTATTTGTATGATTGTGATGGCAGAAACACGCTGCGTGCATGAGCTGCGTGCATGAGCTGCGTGCATGAGCTGCGTGCATGAGCTGCGTGCATGAGCTGCGTGCATGAGCTGCGTAAGACGGCAACCCCGCCAAACTGCAGCGTGTTGAGCGCTCATGGCGTTCACACTGGCAGCGTTGTTTCTATGACGTTTCTGCAGAGCTGCCTGCTGCTATGAGATCTGTATTTTCACATGTATGAGCACATATTTCACTCAGTTTTGAAGTCGTGCAGCTCCTGCATTGTCAACAACACGGTTCTGTCAAAATAAAACGCCTTCTGTCAACAACTGATGGGATTCTGTCAGAGACGTTGTCAAAAGGCTTTTATTTTGAAACAAATACAAGAAAGTTCAAGTAAAATATGTATTTGTGTTTCCTCATCTCTGTGACAGATAAAGACATTGACACTGAAGTCAAAGGTGTTTTAGGGTCAATATAATAATCAAAACGCCATTTTCTATGTCTGCTGACAACCACAAGCGGCATCCGGAAAAAAACGCAGAGCCACCGTTTCTCTAGATGTGTTGCTTCTGGCACGCAGCTGAGACGCACCTGAGCAGCGCTGCTCACACAAGGGGAGTGTCAGCCTAAAAAATTCATCTGGCTGTGCTCAATCCATCAACACTATGCCGGGAACACGCTGCCTGCGTGAGCGTCGCTGAAACTGTTGGGTTTTTCTCTTGTTTTTGTTTTTTTTTCAGCGTGTTAGCAAGTCAGAGCAGCTTTGATCTACTTATTTCATAGCTGGACTGCATGGGTAAAAACATTAATAATATCATAAAAACGTCAATAAACAGAATTTAAACAGACAAAAAAAATGAAAGCATTTATGTATGTAGCCAACTTAAATGTGGTAAAATCACAAAATCAAGGAAAATGACAAAATAAGCACAATCTCAGCAAGTCTACTCTATCAGCCGGTAGGACGCTCTGTTTCTGAGCGCCCCGGTGTAATATAGAGTCGAGTGGAGGACGGTGCAAAACGTAATGTTTTTGACACACTGCTGGTAGAAACAAGACGTGAGAAGAAAAAGAAAAATGTTGTATTATTACTAATTATTCCACTCACTGCAGGGGGTTTCTGCTTTAACAGCATGTCGCCAGCAGATTACAGAGGTTTCACAGAGACGAATGATGATAGGTGAGGTTTTTTAATGTGAAAGGATTTCTAATGTGACACATCTGCAGGAAGTGTTGTTTCATTAACAGCAGCTTAACATTTTGGTAAAGCGTGACGGGCATCACAGGAGGAAAGCTTGAATCGATTAGTGGATGAGACCAGTATTTCTTTGAAGAGAAAATAAAAGCAGAGATGAGTGGCACAACGTTAACTCTGAACATCACGTTAAAGTATGTTTCAGTGTTGAAATATGAGAAAATATTTGAGCTCAAAAGTGCTTTCCTCCCTGTAGGAGCAGTAATGTCACTGAAGGGCTTCTCGAGCTTTTTGCCAGAGCTCGACTCGCTCTTTTCCAACTCATTTAAATGAAATCAAAAGTTTCTCACCAACCTCTTTCGCCAAATCTCTCCCCTCACTGATTTGGTGTATTTTTCTTCCAGTATTTTTGGATGGATGGATTTCACAGATGGATTTCGGACTGTATAAATCCACAGTGTGTTATTTTTGACACACATGCAGCTTGTATGAACAATAAAAATCAGGGAAAGAGCAGGCGGCAGCTCACGTGATGCACTCAGCATGAGCCACGTTGTTATTTTCATCGGCACAACAGTGTTAGCGTCATGAAGTGTTTCCCAGGATTTTCACTTCTCAGAGTTTGGACAGTCAGAGACAGGTGCTTTTAATGTAAACTGACTTGTGACAGTTAAAATCCATTTCATGTATTAGGGATTGACTTTTTTTTTCTTTAACTTTTTTTCTACACTAATGTTTGGAACAGATTTGCATTTACAAAAAAAATTAAAAAATAAAAATAAGTTAAAAAAAATTACAAATATAAAAAATATTAAATAAAAAAACAAGGTGCCAAGTATAATAAAAAAAAAAAACAAGGTGCAAAAATGGTAACAAAATTACAGGGTGCCAACAACTCAACAGTTTAGAAAAAATATATATAAAAAAGTTTCAAATTTGCAAAACTTGAAAATACTAACTAGCAAAATCAAATCAAAACTGAACTTTCAACATCATATACAGCAAACTCCCTGCAGCTTTTTTTAAAAAAATAAAAAGTAAAGATTAAAATTCTCAAAATGAGCTGTTTTGATCGGGGTCGATAGTGGGAACCATTTATTTTTCACTCTTTTTATTTATTTTTTCTTGTAAATACTTGATGAGTTGCTCAATTTTGATATAATATGTGCTTTCTTACTATTTCAAGCCATGTTTCCAGAGGCTTTAATTCTAATAATGCTTTATTTATCTTCATTTTTTTCTTATTTAACATTATAACAGTAGTTTTTGTAACTTTATATTATGGCAGTATCTACTTTTAGTTCATGAGTTTAGTTCATTGAATAATTGTGTATTTTTGTAGTTCACAGTAGTTTAGATTTCAAAAGATCTTGATGTGTATCGTGATATAGCCTTAAAATATTTTAATATTATTTTAAAGCTATATTCCAGATCCCTAACTAGTCAAAAAAAAAGTGACCAGTTGGTAAGTGACGTTAAAGACGGAGTAATTTTCAGTTTCCTGCTGTCTCATAATTAAACAGATGACTTGTGTTATCAAAACAGGAGACTAATCGGAGTCATGAGTATTGCTGGTAAAGGCGATGATGATTTTGTGTTTGCGTGTCCAGGCTCTGATGTGAACAGTATGGACTCGGTGGATAGCGGCTGCACGATGGGCGCCGGGGAAAACCAGAGTAACCACGCTGCCTCCTCCAGCTCTGACCTCATCATCTGGGAGATCGAGGTGCCAAAGGTGAGAAGGGAGCTTTAGGTGATTTTTCACTTGAGAAAATGTAGCTTTTCTCCTTTACAGTCATTTTCTGGCTGCAGTGACAGTGCGGTGATGCTGACGGTGTGCCATAATCTTCCGGGTGAACATCACACTCCCGAATTTCTGTTCCTCATGTGCGAGCAGTTGACATAAATAGATTATTTTCACTGTAATTGGGTTACAGGGTGTGCCAAACCAAGAACTTTGCTAACCAAACCACACATCCTTTTGAACAAACACCCTAAATTCCACCGGGGTCTGTCAACATTGGTTTCGGCCACGGCACGGCCTCCAGAGCCGACCGCGGACGCTCTAGACAACGCTCGTGCGCCTCTTGAGTGTCTCAGCAGCGTCCCAAACACGACTCCCTGCTATGCTTCGCAGAAAATACCGGCCGGGTCTATTTTTGCCGCACAGAGCAGATTGTCCCAATCAGGAAGTCAAGCAGCACCACATCCAGTCACTTTTCAAAATAAAACGCCTTGCACAGACTTGGGATCATGTTTTATTTAACTAACGTTACATCGGCAGTATCTGCTCCCTCTGCTCCTGCTAACAGCCACTGCACATTAAATAGACAGGAAGTAGATCATAATTAAGAAAAGCACTGTGTCTTTTTTTTTTAACAAAAAACAGCATAAAAATCTCCTACATATCTGTTTTTTAAAGTGTCTGAAACAGACACATTTGCAGAGGCGCAAAGTGACTTCTTTACACTTCTACAGACGACTTTGTGTAAGTTTCAGCTTTAATCAGACTTTGAATTATTTAGAAACACCAGGACGCATCGCTCCGTGTCTCATCCAGCCGCTCGCGCTGAGCTCTCGTTATATTACCAGAGGCAGATGTAATGTTTTGGGGGCCCGGGGCCACAAGCACATGAGCTTATTTTCACCATGTTGGCAGCTATAGGAGAAGTGGGCCTACTCAAAAGTTTTTAATTCCTGAGTAAAATGATCATGGTGTGATATAAAGCCGCGTGTTGTTGCAGACGTTAATGCTATCGGCACGCTGTGTGAAGGGTTTTAAGACGTCTGACTTTGGCAGCTGCTGGTAGAAATATCAGAGCGGACGCTTGCAGACATCACAAACAAACCTAACGTAGTCTGTATAGGTCAGTGTAGTTTTCCCTTCTTATTTTAACAGTCACCAGTTAATGATTTACAGTGTAGGGGGGCCAACATGTCCAAGTCCAACAGCCAAGGGCAACTTTACCCTCCATCACCTGGACCTGTTCAGCTTAAAATGGCTACTTCAGCAGCTGACTTCACCATGATTAAAGTATTATAACGGCATTATTTATTATTATTTATTTACGTTATCTGGCTAGTTGACCTCTCTAAAAGTTGAAGTCAGACTCAGGAAACTTTAATGCTTTGAAGAGAGACCAGAGATTTTCACAGAAGAGTCAGCATCTACAAAGACGCCTTGTATAAGTCGGGCAGTGTGATATGGCTTTAAAATAATGTTGTAATATTTAAAGGCTAAATCGTGATATACAGTGTATATCTCGGTATTTTTAAATGTCCCTTAAACTAATGTTAACTACTAAAATTGAATAAAAGCATTGAACTGCAATTAGTCAAGTTAGATAAAGTAGCAACTGTCATATAATAAAGTTCAATAAGTTATAATAACATTTGAAAAAATTCGGTTATAAGGAAGTTAAATGAAATTCTAAAAAAGTTTTATAATGAAATAAATCAAAATGGGATCCATGGTGCTGACATAAGTGGGAAAAAAAACAGGCAGAATAAAACCCATAAAAAAATCAAAATAAAGAATGAATGAATAAATAAAAACAATGACAATAGGAATAACAATAAAAAAAAAATGTAAATACTGTAAATAAATGAAAGGATAACACCGCAAAGTACAATAATAGATAAATATTAAAATATAAAAATAATAAATGTTACAGGGATTGGTAAAACTGTAAAAAGACTAAAATGTATGAATAAACAGTCAGTGAAGTCAAAATATAAATTAAGTTAGATTAAAAGCCAAACTAAAAAGGAAGGTTTTGCTTTTAAAAATATCAACCAACACGTGTTGAATTTTGCACTTTGCACACAGATAAGACACTTTGCACAAAGCACTTTGTGCCGCACAGTTTCCATCTCTACTTTTCCTGCACTTTTGTCCTCTGTGTGAATCATTGTATTGTCTTTATTTCTGTTCTCTGCATATTTACATTTGTATTTTGTACGTGTTCATTTATATTCGGTGCCCCTTTTAAATAAACATTAAATAAATTAAATAAATAAACTGTCCTGACGTGTGTTTTCTCTCCGTCTTCCTCTGCCAGCATCTTGTAGGACGGTTAATAGGGAAACAGGGACGATACGTGAGTTTCCTGAAGCAGAACTCCGGCGCAAAGATCTACATCTCCACGCTGCCTTACACACAGGAGTTCCAGATCTGTCACATAGAGGGTGAGTCCGAACCACGACGTTTGACGAAATTCAGACTCTTACTGATGAGAAAAATCTGAGGATTTCAGAGAAACTAAAAAATTCCACTTTTTTTATTATTGTGAATTGCAGCGAAGAACAAAACAAGTGAAAACAAGCACAACAACATACGAAGTCAAGAGAGACGAACACACACACACACACACACACACACACACACACACACACACAGTGAAACTAAAGACGGCGAAAAAAATACAATAAATAACAAAAAGACAGCGCAGGCTTTAACTGATGGGTGTGGGAAATGTGTGTGTGTGTGTGTGTGTGTGTGTGTGTGTGTATATATATATATATATGAGGAGTGTCTGCACACGACTGTACATATACCACATTAATAAGGTTTTATACATAAATAATTGTGTAATCATTGGAAAAGAAAGGAGAAAAGAAAAGCAAATAAAATAAAATAAATCATCAGTGCATATATATATATATATATATATATATATATATATATATATATAATTTAAAAAAACGACAACAAATAAATCTGTTTCTGTGAGGTGTAGGAGTGTGTTAAATCAAAGTGTTTCGAACCTCGCTGAAAACGTTGATGTGTGTTTGTCTCCAGGTACGCAGCAGCAGGTGGACAAAGCTCTGTCCCTGATTGGGAAGAAGTTTAAAGATCTGGACCTGACCAACCTGTACGCTCCTCCGCCGCCACCGCTCACGTTACCGTCACTTCCCATGACCTCCTGGGTGAGTGGGCCTCTCAGCACATTTTCAGCTGCTACAGTGTATTTCCAGACTAACACGGTTTACACTGAAGCCTGAACGAGATGTTACAGAAACGTTTGTGCATCCTGGTCCAGTTGAAGGTTTTCAGATACCTGATTCTGTCTGAAGGTTCGGGATTTTTCACTCAGAGGCAGTTTTCAGTCAGAAGTTTGTGTTTTTGATGATCTTTCTATAGAGTTTTTAAACATTTTTTTTCTTTTATTGTCTTCATTTCAATCCAACTGCCTGAAAAGAATCAATGTTTGATTTAAAAGTATTAGTAATGAGTATCAGTAAGATTATAATGGTACTACTACTCTCACCAATACTGCTTGTCGATACTCTTTACAGTAGTTTTAACGGTTCTTAACGGGGGTTTTTAAGTAAAGAGACAGGAAAAAAACTGAAAACAGAATTAACATTATTAACTTTATATATATATATGAAAAGATAATCCAATTTGTTTTACTTTGTTGTAAGATTACAACAAACACATAAGTCTTCCCTCCCATGCTTCACTCTACTTCAAAATACTTAAACCTTAAAATTACATAATACAAAGCTACGAGGTGATGTGACGTTACTTTTATTACTTCTGCAAAAGAGGTCATGTTTTTGGTTCGTTTTCGCCTGATTTTCATTTTGAATTGGTGGAAGTTGTGTCTCATGGATCACGAAGGAAACCATCAAATTTAGGAGCAGATCTGAATCACATGGCAGATACACAAATGATGTTTCATTTTCATGAACGTAGTGAGAGAGGGCATCGAGCCTCGGCAGAATAAACGCCGTACGTCTTAAATACCAGCAGATGGCGGTAAAGTTCAGCCGCTGGTGTCGTTCGTCCTGTGGAGCTCAAACTGCAGACAGACGTTTCATCAAAGCATTCATGTCTTTTCACAGAAATAATAGTACTAATAATAGAGTTAAACACAATCAAGACGGAATAAAAGAATGCATTAAAAAGTAAATTAAAAGACGTTGTTTTTGTTTTGTATTTTTTTTTGTTTTGTTTAATTTTAATTTTGTCTGGCTTCAGCTCGGGCGTTATCATTCGTCTCTTTTAGTTACTTTGTCTCTGGAAAAAAAACAAAAAAACACTTCCTTTTTTACTTTGTCAAAGCATTTTGTAAACTCTGTTTTTAATGGTGCTAAATTAATATTATTATTATTTATAATCGGAGCGATTGTAATCCCACCATGATTATAAGAACGCTTTTCCTCCGGCTAAAGCGTTGCTATGGTAATGTAAATACAAACATGACGAGCTAACGTCTGTTCCTCACATCCAAATGTGAGTCGTCTGCCATAAACTCCACCAGAGAAATTAAGGTAAAAAATTATCTTTCTTATTGTTTTGAAGTGCGGCTTCAGCTGAAGTGAATGCAGCCTGAAACATGGAGGACTCACAGGTCCTCTGGTGTCCTCTGTCCTCTGTCCTCTGTCCTCTCAGCTCCTGCTGCCCAGCGGAGTGACGGTTGAAGTGATCGTGGTGAACATCGTGTCGGCCGGTCACGTCTTCGTCCAGCAGCACACCCACCCGACCTACCACGCCCTGCGGAGCCTCGACCAGCAGATGTTCCTCTGCTACTCCCAGCCGGGCACCCCCGCCCTGCCCTCGCCAGCCGAAGGTAACCTCGAGTCGCTGCGCAGACAAATGTTTCTGCAGTTTTAGTCATTTTTAATCGACAGGAAGCTAAAATCTTCAACAACCATAAAAAAAACAGCCGCATTAAAAGACGGACAAAGCAACAAAAACGCCCTTTTCCCAAAACTGCCTGAACCGGCGTGGACATGTCCAACAGCCTATTCAAGTGCGCAGACATGTCCTACAGCCCGCTCCAGCGCAAGGACATGTCCAACAGCCTGCTCCAGCGCAAGGACATGTCCAACAGCCTGCTCCAGCGCAAGGACATGTCCAACAGCCTGCTCCAGCGCAAGGACATGTCCAACAGCCTATTCAAGTGCGCAGACATGTCCTACAGCCCGATCCAGCGCACGGACATGTCCGACAGTCACTGGATAAAAGTGTTGAACCATCATGTAAAAGGGAGTCAAAGGGAACCTTTAAGCTTGACAGAAATAGTGATCTGATCTTTATCGTCAATATTGACTGTGATCAAAAAAAGATCGTGATAAGACTTTTTTCCGTATCACCCAGTCCTACCGTGACCTCATAAAACCTTAAAACTTCATCTTCGACCCTAGCTAAGATGTCTCCGTTTTTCTGCAAATCCGGATCTATTTTTCCAGAATCTGAGGATCACTCGAGCAGCTCTGACGACATTTATCGCAACATCGTTGTTTTTGGATACATTTGGGGATTCTGATCTGTCCTCCATCAGACACAGCCTCGGTGATCTAATTACCGCTGGACCCTAAAGTTTCCCTACGTGATCCACAACTTTTTTCCAAAATGGGTTAACAAGTTGTTAACATGCTGTTCCTTTCTGACGTGTGTGTGTGTGTGTGTGTGTGTGTGTGTGTGTGTGTGTGTGTGTGTGTGTGTGTGTGTGTGTGTGTGTGTGTGTGTGTGTGTGTTTCAGTTGGTGTGATCTGTGCGGCTCCGGCGGTGGAAGGAGCGTGGTGGAGAGCTCAGGTCATCACCTTCTACAAAGAAACCAGTGAAGTGGAGATCAGATATGTGGACTACGGCGGCTACGACAGAGTGAAGATCGACTCACTACGGCAAATAAGGCGAGTGTCGCACTGTCAAGTAAACTGCTGCTGCAACTTACGATTATTTTGAAAATCGATTAATGGGTTGATGTTTTTTTAAATTAATCAATTTTAAAAACTAAAAATAGAAATAATAATAAATAAGCTTTTTTTTCTCCATCACTTTGTTCAAAATCAGATTATCACTGATAACAGTGCAGAAAGTGCATGAACATCCCTGAGCGGTCAAAATAATATTAAATTATAAAAAATAACTGCAACATCAGATCTGAAACAATTCAAAAACTCGATATTGACAGCTTTTACGACACAGTTACGTTTCCTTACTTCAAATTGAACATACGTGGTTTTTAGTCGACTTACACCGCCGTTGAGCTTTCATCCTCCTCACTTTGGATTTCGTTTTAGAAGCTGCATCATAACCGACGTACTCGCGTGATATTGCCGTCTCACTTTTGCAAACAGGGCAAAGATTTAGTAAATAATGGCGACAAACGGCAGACAAGAGTGAAGGTAGAATACAGCAGGGAATTTTGGGGCAGAGACATATTAGATAAATACTGTAACAAAAAGGCAGTACACACAGAACAATGATAATAATACTATTAACAGCAATAATAAGCAGGCTCAGGCCCAATTAAAAACGTAAATAAATAAAATAAATTAGGGGCTAAAATTAAAAAAACAAAATAAAAATTAAAATAAATACATGAAATTAAAAGATGAGTTAAGACACATAAAAAAAAAACTAAAAAGAAGAATTAAAAGATATATTAAATGTTTGTTTACTGCATTTTATACGTAACCTTTAACAGATTGCTCCTTTTTTGTTTTCCAGGTCTGATTTTGTAACACTACCGTTTCAAGGTGCTGAAGTGCTGCTCGACAACATCGCTCCTCTCCCAGGTACATCGCTGTTTGTGTTTGCACGTCGTTTTAAAACGCACAGGAAACGCTCGGTGTTCGGGATGGATGTAAAATGAATCCCGCTTTTTTTTTTTAGTGTTTGTTCCTTTGATGACGGCTTCGTTTGCTTTCGTTTAAATGAGTCCTCGAAGCTGGAATTTGTTGTTCTGACACGTTTAAAATGTTCATCAGGAGAGGATCGTTTTTCGCCGGAGGCCACGTCAGCGCTGGAGGAGATGACCAGAGGAGTGGCGCTGCTCGCACAGGTCGGTTAACCCCTTCCTCACTAAATTAACTGCAGAGTGACAGTCAGCTGTAACTGACGGACATCTGTCTCTCTGTCTGTCTCTGTCTCTCTGTCTGTCTCTGTCTCTCTGTCTGTCTCTCTGTCTCTCTGTCTGTCTCTCTGTCTGTCTGTCTGTCTCTCTGTCTCTGAAAAGGTCTCAAACTACGACAACAACACGGGCCTCCCGCTGGTCCACCTGTGGAACATGGTCGGAGAAGAGGTACGACGCTCACACACACACCTGCTTTACAAACGACCCTCATAATACAGCGCTCTGTACCGTACGGGAGAAATATTGTTTTTCATGACGTCTGTAGGCTCATAAAAAGCTTGAACACTTTCCCCGCCATATTATTATTATTATTATTATTATTATTATTGTTATTGTTGTTGTTATTGTTGTTGTTGTTATTATTATTTATGAAGTGGCCAGCAGTTTCCGTCATAATTACAAATCTTTCAAGACCCCCAGAATATTTTCTGTTTTGAATATATAAACAAATACATCAAAATAAAGAACAGATCTGTTTTCATACACTTCAAAACATTTTGCACATGTACATCTGAATTTGAGCATTTTCATCTTAAAAAAAAAAAAACAAACATTTTTGGCAAAAAGCTGAGATTTTTTTTTTTAAGATTATTTTGGGCTTTTAGCCATTTTTTAGACAGTTAAAGTGTAAAAGGGAGAGACCGACATCAGGCCTAATCATAAACATCAAATATTTATTAATTATCAGAATTTTAACCTTTGAAATGCCAGGATTTTGTCATGGTGCCCCCATCTTTTTAGGTGAAAAAAAAAATACATTATATTCAGTTCACTACATGCTAAGTAGATTTTTTAAATTATAGCCTGGGATATATCAGTGATTAGCAGCAACATTGATTTTATACTTATATTATTATATTATTTTTTTGAAGTGTCAAATACTCCGTCACACAGCTCTGCACACAGAATGCACTTTTCAAAATCAAGCTTTAAAAAATATTATGCATCAATATTGATTTTCTACTGTTATTGAATTTACTTTTTCATAAATATCATATCATGAATATCATTTCTTTTTGTGCTTTTTACTTCTTTTTTTTCTGTTTTTGCTTAAGGTAGTTTTCTCATAACTTTTTAGTAATTTCTTGCAGATTGTCTTCTGATTTCACGTTAAATTACACCTTTTGAATGAAATCAAGCGATGTGCTCAGGTTTCAAAGGGTTAAAAGGGAACTTTGGTATTTTTTTCTGAACCCTATTTTGTTTTTCGTCAAAATGACTTGTGGGAGAAACAGTTTTTTAAAGTTGGTCCAGGATTGAAAGAGTGCTGCAGCAGGCAGATGCAAAATTACTTTCTTTTTATTAAAAAAAAATAATAATAAACTTTATTTGTATAGCACCTTTCATATAAGAAATGCAGTCCAATGTGCTCTCCAATAAATAAATTACATGCACCAATCAAAAGACAAAATAAAACCTGCATGCAAAAATAAAATAAGATCAGGAAAGAAAAGATGCAAATAATGAATCTTCACATCGATAAAACGAGTAAAAGTGAGATAAAATACAAATAAAAACTAAATGCACAGAATGCATAACAAAAGATGGAAAATAAAATAATAAAATACAACCCACTGACGTTATTAATGAAAATAAGATAAAAATAGAGTCTATGAAATTAGATTTGAATTCTTATTGATGTGGATGTTTGTCTTCTTGTTTCAGGTGATTTCGGTGAACCGTACGCTGGCAGAGAGGGGTCTGGGCGTTTGGGTGGATGGATTTTGAACTCCGAACACGCTCTGACCCCCCCACCCCCCCGCCCCTCCCTCCAGTCCCTTATTCTCATGTGATCAGCAGTCTGGGACCCAGATCAAGCTGGACTCCCAGTCCCACCCGACACCTGACACCCAACACACCACTGGATTGAAGAAGATTGTTTTTCCTTTTGTTTTTTTGAGTGTTTTTTTTTCGTTTGCCCCGCCCCCTCGTTCCTTTGAAAAGAAATTAAAAATTGTTTGCAGGCATAATCTACAAGAACAGCACTGCTTCAAAATAAGACAACCTCCCCCTCGCGTTCTTGTACACAGAAATAACTTAAAGAAGGAAAGGAAGAGGTACTTGTAAAAAAAAAAAAAATAATAATGATAATAATTTTTTAAAATCTATATTGTAACTAAATAAAGGTTCAACCAGTATTTTTTTCCCTCCCCATCCTACCTTAATTTTTGCTCTGGGCCTTTGCTCACTGACTGGATCATCATGCTGTGTGGACGGACAAACACCTCCATCAGACTGTGGACTCGTCAGCGGTCTCGAGTTTCGTCGACGCCTCGTGATAGTCGTCTGTAGGTCGCTGCTGTCAGAGTCGTTCAGCAGATTTTTGGGAGCTCTCGTCTGGAGAGATGGGTGCAAACGCGGCAAAGACCAGAGGGTGGTCCCCGGTGGAGCACCGAGCACCCGGCCGGTCTGCCGGCACTCGAGAGACGCGGACCTCTCCGTGGGTCCACGTCCAGACCTGCTGCACCTCCAGCCAGGACGGAGGAGCGAGCTGGTCGTCTTCGCTCCACCTTTTCTCCGCCAGCTAGCACTGCGTTTCAGAGGAGACTGAAACCCCAACTGACCAGACACAATGCAGTTTAACAGCTTTTCAAACTGGACAAAGTTGGGCAACATTTCTCTAACTCAATAATTCAAGACGAATTTTTCTGCCAGCGAGGCCACATACGGTTGATGGTGCGCATCATCACGTAGGGACTGTTTGTAATCCTCAAATTACATCTGTTCTGTTTTTAAAGACTGACAACTGTAAAGATCCACTTCATGATACACCTCGAATCTCCCAATTTAGTGTCCCTGAAGTCCCCAAAGATGTTTTTTCCATTATTCTACACACTAAATATTCCCTCTGCTTTCAGGATAAAACTTCGAGAATTTGGGAACTCCCTAAAAATGTTTGCGATTTAAGCGTACCATTTCATGTTGGTCAAGTGACTGAATTTCTAAAGAATTTAACACCCCAAATTTATAAATTGAGTGTCCCCAAAGTCCCCAAAGATGGTTTTTCCCCCAATTTTCTGCACACTCGATATTCCTCCTGCTTCAGACGAAAAAATTTGAGACTTTGGCAAAAAATGTTGCATTTTAACCGTACCAAAGCAGCCGGTGTGCATTGTTAAATCTTTCGAAACTCTTGGTAACAAATGGTTAAAAATGTTGATCTGAAGGGAAATGAAGCTGATAGAAATCTGTCCTGACTAGTTTCCATCGATTTAGCGTCAAATAATATTTCATGTTGGTCCAATCACTGAATTTCTAAATATCTACTCCGGTTACATGATACCACCTCAAATCTCCAAATTTAGTGTCCCCAAAGATTATTATCTTTTCAATATTTTGCACACTGTATATTTCTTCTGCTTTCAGGATAAAATTTCTAGTCTTTGGGAATTAATTTATTAATTAATGAATTTTTTTACCATACCATTTCATTTTGATCAAATGACCAACTTTCTGAAGATCCACTCCAGTTTTATGATACCACCTCAAATCTCCAAATTTAGCGTCCCTAAAGTCCCCAAAGATGATTTTTTTTTCAATATTTTGTGCACAATATATTTCTTCTGCCTTCAAGATAAAAATTCTAGTCTTTGGGAATTACTGAAACATTTTGTAATCTAACCGTACCATAGCGATGTGTGTGCATTGTTAAATCTATCAGATCTCTTTGTGGTAGTTAAACATTTAAATCTGAAGGGAAGCGAAGCTGCTGGGAGTCTGTGTTGACTAGTTTCCATTGATTTAACTTTCATATTTCATGTTGGTCACATTACT
The DNA here is from genome assembly GCF_026936395.1 of Plectropomus leopardus. Classification (NCBI taxonomy): domain Eukaryota; kingdom Metazoa; phylum Chordata; class Actinopteri; order Perciformes; family Serranidae; genus Plectropomus; species Plectropomus leopardus. Next base: position 2,224,823 of record NC_142181.1, on the reverse strand, counting down.
GAATGTCTCATGGGTGACGTGCGTTAATTATTCCAAAGATCGAAGCGTTTTCACTGTAATGCACTGTTTGTAGTTTCAGTATAGGCAGAGTGCTGCCAAACTCACACTGACATGAAGAAGAAACACTACACAAGATTTGGGTTTTTTTGCTGCTTTTCAGACTGTTGACGTAATATTAACGGATGTAAATCCAGTTAGTGTCGTTAGTGCGGACGGTAAAGCAGCCTGAGCCGGAGCGGGGCCTTGTTCTTCACATGTGGATGAGATGTTTTGACAAACGCCCGAATCTTCACTTCTCCGAAGCTGTCGCAGCAACAACCCAAATTTAAGAAATGTTGCCTTAGATTTCAGGGGCCGGCATCAACAAACAAGCTGAGCATAAAGTCGGCGGTGATTCTGGATATTTGGTGTGTTACAGACAGACTGTGGAGTCCGTGTAGGCAGATTTGGAAAATGAGGCATCAAAAGAAATGTACATAATATGAAGATAACGTGAACAAACTACAATATAATTCAAGTATAGGAAATCAGGTTGAGGCTGCATCACGAGGAGGAAATCTTATTAAATGTGTGGTTTTTAATGTGTAGAGTAAATATTTTGCTTTCTCCCAAAATGTACAAAAGTCAGATATGTGGTGCACATGAAAAGTTAAAAGTAATGTAAGGCGGTAGACCTCAGCAGTGTGTAATATTTCATACCCTCCTGAAATTTCACCGGATTCACCGTATACTGAACATGATGGTATAAGCATCCGATGGCTAATGCGCTACTAAATTTCAGCTTTTCGAAACGTAAAAAGAAAAGTAATATTTTCCATATTAAACAGAGAAATACAACTGTACACCTTTATAATTCAGCCTTTTCTGAGACTGACAAAACCTAATCGCCTTACTTACTCAACATGAAACACACTTAAAACTCGACAAACAAAATAAAACTCACCCAAACTGTCTTGGTTACTGTTGCCAGTAATCTGGTTAGTAAGTCCACTCTTCCAACAATCTCCAGCTCCGGTTTGATCCATTTAAATCCCAGATTCACGGAGTTCGAAGTGAAAAAACATGTTATTTTCCAGCGTCTCTCTGCCTGCTGGCCGCCGGCTGTTTACAGTCGTGTGACTTCTCCCTCCACCACCAGGTGTCGCTGTGTCTTTCAGCTGCCAGCTCCACCAGTAGACACCAAAGATTGAGCTTTGGTGGTACGTGCTGTGCACTACATACACTGAATGCAATATTTCATACCTTCCTGAAATTTCAGTATACTGTATATGATGGTATAAGTACGACAACATCCGACAAGTGCGCTTTTCAAACGAATAAATACAAAAGAGAAATTCACAAAATCTTAAAAGTAATGATCTCACATCTATTTTCCGTATTAAACAGAAAATTACAACTGCAGACCTTTGGATTTAATTCTCGATCAGAAGACTGACGAAACTTACTGTGAAACAGCGAAACTGTGTGATCTGTGAAAGACACAGTCTTTATTTCAAAATAAGAGCACGATGCCGCTTAAGATTATGTAATCCAAAATCTTTTAAAAAATCAATTTTTTAAACTATGAATGATAAAACCGTTTGCTGGAAGAGACGAGATTAAAATCGTTTTAGCGCTCTAACATCGCGTCAGATAAACCCAACTACTGCGCCCATGAGATTAACCCTTAAAAAGCTAGTTTGACAACATTTTTTCATGTTCTGCGTTCAGACGCCGCTCACACGCCCTTTGACGTCTTTCAGAAAAATAGGAGAAAAAAAGGCAAAGACCGAGTTGTTAAGAAATGTCTTAGAAATTGCAAGAAATTAGGAAGAGGTGATGAAGAAAATGACCTGAAAATGTGTTTAAAAAGGATAAAAGTATAAGAAAATTATCCAAAACAAGGGAAAAATGTCCAGAACACTATATTCATAATCATTATAGTAATACATTTAAAATTATTAATTATATTAAATTTTAGGTAATTTTCTTGTAACTTCTTACTAATGTCTTACATTTTTTTGTGTTAATTTGCTCACCGCCTTCTTATGTTTTTGAAAGAAATGAATTTGCTCAGATTTCAAAGGATTAATTAACAACATAACTCATGAATCACCTCCAAAGAAAACTGACTTACGAAGTGAAAACTATGAAACTTTCTGTAATAACTTAAACCCACTTCATTAAACTGAAAATGATTTTGGTTTACAGAAATCATCCTGATAATGTTGTTTTCTGGGTTGGTTAACCCTCTGAAATCTGAGCAAACTGACCTGATTTCGTTTAAAAACATGGGAAAAATTTGCACGAAATTGGTAAAAAAAAAAAAAAAAAAAAAAAAAAACCCAAAAAGGAAATATAGAAATAAAAACAAAAAATTAAATGACCTGAAAATAAATTATTTTTTTAAAAAAACCTACAAATTCAAAACAATCAAAACAATATTTTAAATATTCAATTATGATAATTATAATTATTTTCCCTAACTTAAAAAAAAAAAAAAAAGATTTTCAAATCTACAAATTTCTTGCAATTTTTGGGACATCACTTGCTTAGTTGCTCGCTGCCTTTTTTCCTTGTTTTTGAAAGAAATCAATGTGTTCAGGGTTCAAAGTATTAAATACTTGTGAACGGCGGCCAAATGCAGCCCAAAAAAAAACAAGTTATGTTGATGCAAGTTTCAAAAGTTCAAACCACATTTGTGAAACAAGGTCCTGCTGAGCAGAAAACGCCACGTTTCTCTCTTCAATCTGCCCCTGAATGTGTCTCGTCACTGTAGTATACCTGTATTTTATTTAAAACGTTGAATCATAATGTTCGCCCGGTGTCATGAAATCAGACCTCCCCTGTGTTTTCACTTCAACGTTGGATTCAGCCGATTTTTAACGGGCTGAACGAACTCTGTAAAAGACGGATTTCATTTTAAATAACGTGTTCAGGAACATGAGGAAATGAAATCACTGTTATTCTAGCAATAAGGCAGCTTTATTTTGAAATGGAAATGACTGAACGGGGAAAAGGTCGGGCTTTTAAGTGTTTGACACGACTAGCTAACATGTCAACGTGTAAACAACGCTAAAAACTCAATAATACATCGTTTTAACGTATCTCAGGAATGGTCGGTGAGGTGGTCGATCGACGCGCCGCAGGGCAGCTGATGGAGGAGAGAGGCATGAAAATCAGATGTGTAGGAAATTAGGCATTTTGACAAAACAAAAAAGACATAGGAGACATGTTTGAGTCCTCGAAGGCGTCTTTTAAGCCGGTGCTGGAATCGGAGCCATATTGTCCGTCAAAGGCTTGTGTGCGTCCTCTCTGTCTCACATCAACCGTGTCCCTCCTCTTTTTAAAATCCAGATAAATACACCGTAAAACTTCACGTGAAAGCCCGGCCACTTTTACCAGCCCAAATGTCTATGCCAAAAAAAGTCTCAACTAGAGGCTCGGTCTGGTTACCATGGTTACCACGCGGTTTATTTTTGCTGGCTGGAGTTAACGTCGTTAGCTGCTTAAATTACACATACAGATGTGTATGAATGTTGAGATTCTCACAGTTCAATCATTCAGCTCATTTTACCGAAACTGTGAGCACCAAAAAAGACGGTATTACCGGCAAAGTAAACAAGACAGACGCTAAAAAAGAGATTCAGAGATGCAGAAGACTTTAAAAAAAAAAAAAAGCAAAGGAAAAATGTTCAGTCAGTTATATTCATATAATTCATTATGCATTTAAAAAATATTTTACAGAATTATTTTAATTTTAAGCTTTTTTTGTCCTGGTCATTTCTTGCTTTGTTTTGTTTTTTTTTTATTTTCAGACCACTTAAAAAGTTTCCCCCTAACGTGACACCGCACTGAGCAGAGGATTTATACATTAATCCTCCGAAACCTGGACTGACATCACGTTTCCTTTTGCTACGTTCAGACGCCTTTTACACGTATTTAAACCTTCGAACCCTCAGCAACTTGGCAAGACATGTTCGGCAAATTATTCTAATTTTTAAGATTTTTTTTCCAGGTCATTTATTGTTTTTTTTGTTTTGTTTTTTTTATAGTTTCTCTTTCATTTTCCTTTTTTTTTGTAGCTTTTTGGCAAAATTTCAGGTAAATTTACTTTGTTTATTTCTTCTTTTGTTTTTATTAACTTCTCATGTTTTTGAAAGAATAAATAAATTACGCCAATTTGCCCAGGTTTCAAAGGGTTTTAAAAAAATTGTATTTCCCATCTTTGCTGAGCAACAGTTTTGTGTGAAAGGACATAAAAGCCCGTCTCATACAGACACCTGTCCCAAATAAAAGCCTGTTGGTGTCAATGATTTAAGCAAATAAAAGCCCGGGCTTTAAATTTGAAGTTTTACGGTATTTCCCCTCCGCTCTACGACAACAACCCAGACTCCCCGACCACCTGACGCCGTGTGTGTGATCAAACTAGAGCTCTGTTCATTTCTCTGTAAATAAGATATTTGACTGTACTTTTCTATAACACTGGAGAAAGAGATATAAAGGGAACATTGTTTTTTTTCGGTTTGTTCTGGTTCATCCTGCCTCTGTTTCACTCGACGTCCTCGAGCTGTGGGACTGAATTTATTTTTGTTTTTTTTCAGTGTTTGCATAGCTAGACAAGTCATCAGCTGATTATTTAAATGGGTGTTGAGCTCTTGTGCCCGAAAGCATTTGACATGTACAGATCAGTTTTGCTAGGCTCATGTTAAGTTTGATTTGTTGATTGTACAGGTCTATTAGGGGAAAAATAAAAAGTTATTGAAAGTGTTTGTTGTACGTTCATTAATCTTTATTGGGATAATTATTAGGCCTCTAGGAAGTGCGCCATATTTTACATAGTGGCCATAAGTGGAATTACACCGTCAGAGTCGTCAGGTGATGCACACGAGCCCAGAAAGACTTTTTCCCATCGACTTACATCGAAAAAGTACGACGGAGGATTAGGGCCGTGTTAAAGAAAAAACATGTTAGATTTCGAGAATAAAGTCATAATATTACACAAATAAAGTCATACTATTTTAAGACAGAAAAAAGCAGTGATAAGTTGTAATATTACGAGAAAAAAACTCATCATTTTTATGAGAAACAGGTTGTAATTTCACGAGAAAAAAGCTGTAATTTTATGAGACTAAAGACGTAATATTGCAGGAATAAAGTCATTTTTTTATGAGAAAAAAGTTGTAATTTTACAAAAAAAAGTTTAAATTTTATGAGAACAAAGTAATAATATTACAGGACTAAAGTCGAAATTTTTATGAGAAAAAAAGCTGTACTTTTACTAAAAAAAATTGAATTTTATGAGAATAAAGATGTAATATTACAGGAATAAAGTTGTCATTTTTAAGAGAAAAAAGTTGTAATTTTCACACGAATTAAGTCATATTGTAAGAGAAAGGGGATATTTTATTACGGAAGAAAACAAATTGGTAGCAAACTATAAAAAGAGCGAGAGCAGTTATACCTGCACCTCAATTTTTATTTCCCGATTATTAAAGCTGACTGCAAAAACATGGGAAGAAGGCAATGTTTAATGAAAGAAAAAATGACCCAAAAATTCGCAAGAAATTTATGTAAAATAAGGAGTACATGAAAACTACCTGAAAAATTTCTTATTAAAAAAAAAGTAAAAATAAAACAAGTCCAACAACACTGTGCAAAAAGTGCTTAAAACATTTTTAATTCTGTAACATAATCTAACTTTATTTTAGCTTTTTAAAAAAGTAATCTTCTAAATCTACATTAAGAACAAAATATTCTTTATTTTTTTAACAATTTGTTGAGCATTTCTTACCAAGTTGTTAATGTCTTTTTCCTGTTTTTTACTTTTTATTTTTTAAATCACACCAATTTGCTCCGAGAATCAAAGGTTTAAATACTTGTGAAAGGTGTCTGAAAGCAGCACAAGAAAAGTGATGTCGCTCCAGGTTTCGAGGGGTTAATAAAGCCTATAATGTTCCTTTTTTAACAATTATATCAGAGAGGATTTGATTCATTGTTCTATTCATTTCTAATGCTGAGGGGTTGTATTGATGTAGAAATAGTGTCTCTTTTATTTGATCTGACAGGATCATCATATAATAATAATAATAATAATAACAATAATAATAATAATAATAATAATAATAATAATTATAATAATAATAATAACAATAATAACAATAACAATAATAATAATAATAATAATAATAATAATAATAATAATAATAGTAATAATAATAATAATAGCACCATAACTGACGCTGAATAGGTGGTAATAGTGACTGAGTGACCTCAGGTGACCTGTTTTTCTGACACAGTTTCACTGATGGAGTATTAAATGCTGGATATGTTGCACTGAAATGCATTATGGGAGCAGTCTGACGTCACTGTGGAGCAGCCTCAGGATGAAGTCCATGTCAGTTTTTCCAGGTAGCCATTTATTGGAAACCTGTGTTGTTGTCTGTCTGCTGTTCATTCATCTGCTGTGCTGTTTAAAGGGCCCGAGGCCCCCAGGAGCTGAAAAAAAGACAGGAAACTAAAAAAAGGCCTTCAAAATAAACTTTAAAATGTGTGGAGAATGAATAGTGATGCAGTGAACATTATTTATTTACCTTTTGAACCAGATTTTAATTTATTTAAATAGATTTTTTTTCTTCTTGTTCCAATATATGATGCTTCACTGAAATATTCAAACTCAGGATGCCGTATTTATGCCTCTAACATTTCATCAAATTAAAATGTTATTAACATATTTTGGCATAATTTAGATTTTAAGAATCTACACACAAACTTTATTTTGAAATATTATTTGAATTGATGTATTTTTTTAAGAAATGGGTTTGTATATATGTGTGAGTGTGTATATATAACAGATAAAAGATTAAATAAAAAAAATAAATATAATATTAATTAAAAGTAAAATAAATAAATAAAATCTTAATATTTGATAAAATGCCATTTTATAATAATATCAATAAATAAATTAATTAATTAAAATAAAAGGATAATAGGCTAAGTATGTTTTTATGCATTACATTAATGCACACTGAACTGGATTTATTTACATGCACACTGTCACTTATTTTTTTAGACTGTAGATATTTTTAAACCGACTTCTGCACATCTGTACTTCCTCCATTGCACCTTTTTGTACATACATTTTGTGTTCTTTATATTTTTTTAATTGCTTCTATATTTTTATCTCTTATACTATTTAAATTCAACATTTTTATTCCTCCTCTATGTTAATTGTTTTGCACCAAAACACCAAATCAAATTCCTTGTATATGTAAATATACTTTGCAATAAAACCGGGTTCTGAATTCTGATTCTGAATAAACAAAAATGTTAAAATAAAGCGTCTAGTAAAACAGACTAAAATGTATAAATAGTCAATAAATAAATAGGCAAAATTAAATTAAAAGCCAAACTGTAAGGGTAGGTGTTGAGTTTTATTTTAAAATGATCAGCCTCTCTGCGGCCCTCAGGTCTTTACGCCTCACTGTGAGTTTTAGTTTTGACTTTTGGGACTTTTAAAAAAGAAACTGTCAGAAAAGCTCAGGGCACCAGAGGGCTCATTAGATAATAATGATAATTAACCAGGACCATTAAGAGCTTTAAAAACCAATCAAGGGTCTTATAATCACGTCTCGCCCATTATTTTGAAGGGCTCCGTGTGTTGTGGCGGACCGGCACTTCCGGTGGTTTTAATGGCACATCTGCTGTGTGGAGGGACACAATCCTGCTGCTGCCCAGTACGATGCTGACAGGCGCCGTCCCGCGGCTCCCCTGGATCATATCGTCTGCCCGTGTGGCCCCTGGGAGCCTCAGTCTGTGAGTAACGCTGAAAATGTTTGACATTAGCAGTTTGAGTGTCTCCTGTCCCCGGCGAGGACATGTCTCCGAGTTTCGGCGCTCCTCTTTGTAAACACCGACATGCAAAAGTGCCGTTTTCGACACCGAGAATGAGATCGGCATCGTTTTTAAATCCGCGGACACGTTTTGGACAATAATGTGGGTCGGATGCTGCGGCTGACCCGAGGCCCGGTACCGATAACCGACGACCCGCTGTCCGTCCCGGAGGACCCGATGAGTCTGCTTGTGATTAGTTAGCCGGAGCAGCTAACACACGGCTAACCGTCGTGTGACTAAAGGTCGCTGCTAACATCAGGAGGAAAACAAAAGTCAACGTTTCAGTCTTTTATTTTGTATTTCCGTCGGACGACTAACGTCAAACTCGATGTTTAGAGCAACATTTGACAGCAGCGAGCAGCGGAGAGTCTGCTAACGGCTGAAGAGAACCGTTAGCCAGTTAGCAGCTACCTGTTCTACATAAGAGCACATGCTAACAACATACGGTCCCCTGTAGATGAGTTCACGGCGAGGAATGTTTGGTTCTGAAAACGTTCTGAAAACGCTACAACGCAACGTTCTAGTAACGTTTTCAGCGGCTAGTTTTCTTTTAGTTCTCAGAATGTTCTTCATAAAGTTAGAACAGTCTCTATATACATAAAAAAATGTTTTTTTTATTAATATACCATACTACATTACATTTTCAAAAATAAAAATAAATCTGTAATCTCAGTCCTCGACACATCCTGAATGTTGTTTTTAAAATGCTCTTCCTTTGTTCTCATGTAACGTTGTGGGAACGTTTTATAAAAGATGATCTGTCACCTCTCAACATCAGCAAAACATCCTCAAAATGTTGCCGGTAAAACGTCACATCTTAGTCAGCATTTAACTTTAAAGGAACATTATTTTAAATGATGAACATTCTTAAAACGTTCTTTGAACATTAGATTTAAATGTTTTCTTTAAAACATTGTTGCAACTTGTAGGTTACATTAGCCAATGTTTAAGGTAAGTTACCAGGAGCAGTTTTTCGTTCTAAAAACGTTCTGAAAATGTTAAAATGCAATGTTTTAGTAATGTTTTCAGCAGCTATTTTTCTTTTAGTTCTCAGAACGTTCTTCATAAAGTTAGAGTAACATTCTCTATAAACATTTTTTTTTTGTTAATATACTATACTACGTTACATTTTCACAAAAATAAAATTTTTAAAAATCTGTAATCTCACCCCTCAATAACATGTTCTGAATGTTTCTTTTAAAATGCTCTTCCTTTGTTCTAATGTAACATTGTAGGAACGTTTTAAACAATGTTACCTACAATTTACAATTTACACAGTGGTGATGTTGAGAGGTGAATGTTCTTTTTACAAACATTCCCACAACGTTGTATGAGAACAAAAGAAGGACGTAACATAATCTCACGATTTCTTCAAAAGCAGTAAATTAAGAAAAGGCGGATTAATATTTTCAGTGATGAGAAAGGTGAGCTGTCATGAATGTCTTATGGACCAATCAGATTGCTTGGTTGGAACTACCTTTTGGTTTGGTCTCCAACACCTGAGCTGGGTCTTGAGCTATAGACTCTGATGTGTGTGTGTGTGTGTGTGTGTGTGTGTGTGTGTGTGTGTGTGTGGTGTGAGCAGGTATTGTACAGTGGATTTTTAGAGCCGTTTCACTGAAAACTGCTTCCTGCTGGGTGCCTTTTATCTGCGTCTCTTTAAGCTTTTTTCGTTCTTTTTTTATACTCTTGAGCTTCATGATGTAAAGCTCCTCTAGTTGCCTTTGTGAATGAAATGTGTTATATAAATAAACTTGCCCTGAAAGTCAAACTATATAGGCCAGGGCTCAAACCTACTTTTTTCACCATTTGGAGTATTTTTCCTAATTTCTTGGCAGTTCCACAATGGTCAGATTCAACCGAAGACCAACATTGTATCTTTTTTCTTTTTCTTTGACATTTTATTTGAAGATATTGACTATCTTTTCCTTTAATTTTCTCAAAAACTCTAAAATAGGAGTTGACCGATATTGTTTTGTTGAGATACAGATACCGATTACTAGTACTTCATCAGACTGATGACCGATATTTGGAAACAATACATTTACAATAAAAATGCTAATCTTTCTGTCAATATTAAGAGTTTGTAATATACCCAACTCCAACACAAAACTTTGTTCAAATGCCTTCAGTAAATATTTAATCAAAACTGAAAATTTCAATATTATGCACAGCAAGTTCCCTGCATTTTTTTGTAATAAATATCTGTGAAAATTAAAAAAACAACAACAAATAAATCAAAATAGCTCCCTAAAGTTTTTTAAAGTAAAAGTTCCTCCCATGCTGACACTTTCTTTGAACTTTTTAATCAACATTTTATCTGTGATCATTAAAATAAAATGATGGTACAGGAAATGGGCAAAATGCCAAATATTGGCCCCGATAATCAGCCGATAATCTGTCAACCCCTAGCATTTACTCTACCAGGTGAGCTACCAGGGCACCATGAGGGCATTAAATTACATTTTTTTAATAAAAGAGCAGCTGGTACCAGTGGTGCCAAATGTTACAGATATTCCAAATCGATACACTGATATTTTTGACAGTGCTACAGTATATATTATAGTGTATTTCCTTCCTGCACAGAAGGAGATGCAGTTTGCAGTTAAGTGGTACTCTCGGTGTAGCTAAACTCAGTAATAGATATCTAGAGCATCAAATAGTTCCTCTCAAAAGAAGAATGCACCGTTAACTTCATCAAATATGTATATCTGTTAGAAACAAAGTTAGCCCCCATGCTCAAATATACACACTTATAATTATGCTTATTTCACTATTAAAAATTAAGTTGGATTTTATCAAAGTTGTGGGAACTCGGGGGAATTTGTTGCCCTGATTTGAGCTTCTCAGGCAGCGCTTTCTCTCTCAGGCTCCCGAACAGAGTCATTTGATTGGTGGAGCTCGCTGCTGCAGAGGCCTGCCTGAAGGCAAGAGAGACCCGTAACCAGGGAATAATGTAGTCTTTATGATTTCAGTGTACTTGTGACATGCAAATGAGTGCAAACTGTGACACCATCTGTGTTGGAGAAGGTAGATTTCGCCCCCTGTGGAGAGGAGCCTCCACCTGTACCCCAACATATGCATGAAATGACATGCAACATATGTTCGGACTGTTTCTGCGATAACTGAAATGATGAGAAACCAGACTACCCCTGTAGTCATGCTTTGCCTATTAAACATGTTTGATAATTGGCAGCGCACCATTACGTTGAGCTTCCCATAGCTTTACGTACACAGCGACTGCAGTGGTCTACCTCCTCATGACAGACTGCAGGCAGGTTTACGTTAACCCTGAAAATTGCGCAAATTGAAATTGCGAAAATAAAATACGGCTGATGGAAACATGTCAATTTAGGGAAAAAAAGGTTTTTATGCTTGCGTCAGGTGGTATTTCAGGCGATTCCAAAAAGCCCTATTTTGCAAAAGTGCTATGGAAACACTTTTTTGGCTTTTCTAGGTCACATGATGCTATGGCTATGTGCTTGTCGGTAGGAACTGGCTCCCTCATGATGCAGCAGGAGCTGTAAGAGCTGTTATTGCGTCACATAACTCTTCAAAGGTTGACCGGATCATCTGGAAAGTTTGAATCCACAATTTCTCTATGAAATCGTGGACTATCAGCTCCCAGAAATCCCTCATACATGGCTGCTGCCATGTATAATAATAATAATAATAATAATAATTATTATTATTATCATAATATGATAACTTTATTTATATTGCACCTTTAAAAGCAGATGTTTACAAAGTGCTTTGAAAGACAAAGCAAAGGCAGGAACCCAGGGATTAATAAAAATAGACATCAGCACTCATGCCAAATAGAGAAAGGACAGTCAAGCAAAAAGGCCAGAACAAAGTACGTATACAAAGGTCAACAAGAATAAAGCGAATTTTTAGAAGTTTTTAGAATATATAAAAATAATTGCAATAAAGAGGTGAACTAACAAGAAGACATCACATCAGTGGGGATAAAACAGAGACAGGACGATAAAAACAGATGAAGAGATAGATGAACAATCAGATAAATTAAAACATTACAAGATGGTAAGAACACGACATAAGAAAAAAATAGAGGAAGAGAAGCTAAATGATAAACAATAATAATAATAATAATAATAATGATAAATAATAATGATAATAATAATATAGCATAAGGGGCTCGCCTTTCCATTATCACATGCATAACACGCCTATGTCGCCTTTGATTCTTCTTAAATAGGTTTCCATTACAGATTTGCGTCAAAATTTAGCAATATTTTCAAAAATGTCAATAAAACACAATTGCTGGATGACTGTGATGTTCTGTGACTTCTCCTCTGGCGATAACAATGCAGTTACCATGGCGATGTATTCAAAACATTAGCAGCTTCAGCTTCAGCCACCACCTCGTCATTGAAAAAATCGTCCTAAAGCACAAATTCAAACTAATGGATAAAATGAATTTATCGCCCAGTCCTAACATGTTGTATCATGATGAAAGTTGTGATTTATGGCCTTATTGATAATTCTAATTTGAAATTGTTTGGTCTTTGAAGAAATTAATATTCTGCACTCAGGAAATGTATTTATTCCCAAACTACTTCTTGAGCGCTTTGATTTAAAATAATTGTTTCGACATTAATACACCTGTACTCACTCAGTATTATGATGTTACTGACATTAAAAGGAAAACTTAATGAATTTAAATTACATTGAAGCATTTGTTAAAATGTAATTGTGTCAGTATTAATGTATTCCAAGCGCACAGTTTATTAAGCCTTCATTTCAAGCCTTTGTTGTAAGAGCGTTGAACATCTGGCTGTCCTGCAGCAGTATATGATCCTTTTTAAATTCCCGTCATGCGCAGCTGTAGGAGCCGTGGGCTGACTCTGCGTTTGTCTAAATCCAGCTGTTTCCATGTATGTGTGACATATAGTGTCATAAATCCAGCCAAACAAAGCATCAAAGAGCACTTTATGTGTGCCGGCCTTACGTGCTGCTATGTCAGGGGATCTCAAAAATATTTCCACTTGACTCATTTGAAAATCAGAAACTTCTAAAGGGGGCTTAAATGTGCATCAAATGGCTGGAAACATGATCTCAACCAGGTGTGTCGTGTAATAACGTGAAAAAAGACTAAACCAAAAGACAAAACTGTTTCAGTACTTCGGTGCCTGCGATAGCCGTTGATCGAGGCATTATTTCTTTCAGGTTATCTGTACGCCTTTCTGGCTTCTAAACGCAATATCTGAATAACTCATTGAGGGAATTTCTTAAAATTTGGCACAAACGTCCACTTATACTCAACACTGAATCAGATACATTTTGGTAGTTGCAGGCCAAAGGTCAAGGTCACTGTGACCTTGCGTTCATCTCATTCTTGTGAAAGTGATATCTCAAAAACACATTGAGGGAATTTATTCAAATTTGGCACAAACGTCCACTTGGACTCAACGATGAACTGTTTAGATTCCAGTGGTCAAAGGTAGGGATGGGGATTGAAACCAGGTTCTGTTGAGGACCAGGTTCCAGTTTAAACCTGAAAATCAACAATGTTTGAGCTTATTGATACTCCTGTGGAGTCCCGAGGGTCCTAAATGGCAAAACATTACATCCCGAGTCGAGTCACGTCATTTAAATCCAGTCACACGCAAACTTTGTAGCAAGTCCTGCCGGTTAAAAATAGTGATCCAATGTTGAAATCTGAGGTGAAATCTGCAGGATAAGATCTATTTAGCTAAATAAACGAGGCTGCATAAGATTTCACAGTGATGTGTTCAAGGTCGGCTCAGTGAAATGACATTTAGGCAAAGGTAAATAAAATGTCATTGTGATGTGTTCAAATATAATATCAGAAAAAGAAAATTTAGCTTTTGGTGATAAACTTGAATAATTCAGTAGTTTGGCACAAACATCCATTTTGAGTCAAGGATTAGACTTTGATGGTCAAAGGTCAAGCTCACAGTGACCTCAATTCTCAATTTTTGTGAAAGCGATATCTCAAGAACAACTTGAGAGAATTTCTTCAAGTTTGGCACAAACATCCACTAGGACTCAATAATGATCTGATTAGAATTTGGTGGTGGAAGGTTAAAGGTCAAACAAGGTTGGATGTTAACTGTAATGTGCAACTTGGGTGGTTTCTGGAGGAAAACATCCGTGAAGCAGTTATTCTAGTTTTATGCTAACATAGTGCCACTCAGATGTTTACTAGAGAAATCCTTAAATTTTTCGGATGAGCAATACAACCTTTTGATATATTGGGTTTAAAATTAATCTATACAATTATTAATTTACACAATTAAATTGTTTCAGAAATACATTAATATATTAATTAATAATTATATTAATAACTAGACATAATCAGTTGTCCCCGATGTTGCAGGTTCACAGCCAATCAGCCAGGTGACGTAGATATCTGAAGCAGTGAGACAGTAGGTCAGTGAGCAATGGTGTCAGTGAGGCAGTCTGGCATCGGTGCTCTCATGAGATTAAAAGATTGACACCGTAACATTCACCAACCAACAGGTGAGATTAAACACCTAAAATGACTTAACACGCATTCAGCAAACAGGTCACACCAGTTTACACGGAGCTCATTATATCAGGTGAGCGACACAGGAAGAAAGCTTTGAAGTGAAGGAAACCTTCAAATGAAAATCACTATCAATGCTAAATATACATTTTGGAGCTCAGAGGTCATGTAATGAGTTGATGTGATCCCTTGTCACAGTGTAGCTTTACCCTAAATTCCACCGGGTCTGTCATTGTTGCGTTGCGCCCACAGCACTGAATGAAACCGATAACTGATATTTGGAACCGATACGCATTTGCAATAAAAATGGAAATCTTTCTGTTAATATTTAAAATTTGAAATATAACAAACTCCAACACAATACTTTGTTTAAATGCCTTTAGCAAAAGTTTAATCAAAACGAAACTTTTAGCATCATGTACAGCAACTTTTTATTTTTTTAAAGTCAAGTGAAAATGAAAATAAAAATAAATAGAAATAACTTCCTGAGGTTTTACAAAGTAAAAGTTCCTCCTATGCTGATTAATAAAATAAAATGCTGATACAGATAATCAGCAAAATGCCAAATGCCTGATAATTTGTCAACCCCTCCTGCTAACAGCCACTGTACATGAAATAGAAAGTGTATAGTAATTAACAACAGAGCTGTATTTTTACCAGAAAATAAAATAAAAATAAAATCTCCTACATATCTGTTTCATTCATGAATAAATTATTAATTATTTATCCATATAATTATTAGGATTATATGTTTATAACTAAAACAAAGCCACAAATCCGTAGTCTTTTCCAAGTATACTGATCTGTATAATTATCAAGATGCGCATGTTTTTTGACCGAAACGCGGCCAAAATTCTCTGATCTACTTCTTCCATGGCTGGACTGCACGCTGCAGCACAACAACATGTGTAAAAACATCAAGAAACATAACTTTAACAGACAGAAAAGAAAAGCATTTATATATGTAGCCTACTCAGCCGTGGGGGAATCACAAAAATCAAAGAAAAAATTACCACAAAATCAAGAGAAAATGATGAAATAAGCACGGTCTCAGTAACTCAGTACAGTATCAGCCGACAGGACGCTCTGCTTCTTAAACGCTCACGGTGGGATATCGAGCCACGTGGAGGTCGGAGCAAAAAGTGCCGCAGACATAATGTCATCGACACAATCTCGTGTCTGTGCAGACACTAGTGCATGTGCTCAGTGCTCATGTGCCAGCGTAGCAGGTAAAAGAAAGACCATTCAGAATTTTTTATTTAATTTTTTTTTTTTTTACTTCAGCTGGTTAGCAACTGTATCTCTCTCTCACACACCCACACACACAAACACACACACACACACCACAAACACTGTCTCTGTTGGGACAGAGAGTCCTGGATTGTGTCCTAAAAATAGCTTGGTTCTTAGGTGCAGATTAATGTGATGATGTTGGGAAGATATCTTTGTGAGAGCGCGGCCGTAACGTGGTGTCACACACTCATTCATTCTTGTGTGCTCTCATTCTGTGGCAGAACGACGGCATTTAATCTGAAGAATTTCACTTTTACTTCACTGGTATTTGCATCTAAATGCATGTTAGATATTTTGCGAAGGAACATTTGTGGTTGATAGGAGTCGATAAAATGCTAAAAAATACTGACTTGTTCTTACAGGTACGCTATTCAAACAATTTTAATCCATAATGCGAGGTTAATGACGGCACGATGCTGCCTTTTTAACATAATCCTCCGCACTGCTCCACTGTCCTTCAAACACTACACGCCAGTCCATATTTACGGTCGACCTCATGTAGCCCGCCAACTTTTCACAGTGTTCCTGTTTTGTCTCTTCACTTCTGTTTGCCCTTGCACACTACACTTATCTTCAACCTTTAAAGAGTTATGCGATGCAATAACTAAAGCCCGACCGAGTGGAAAAATTCACCGATATGGTGACCGATGTAGCGAATTCTTGCGCTGGAATGAAAATAGATTATTTCTGTGTGGATTGTGCACTGATTTTGCACAGATATGACTATTCAAAAGTACTCAGAAAGCTGCTTTCTTAAACAAACAACTTTTATTTAACAATTTACTTACTGAACATTACACACAAACAAAAATAAAGAATAAATAAAACTTAAAATAATCATCAGTACTGTATGTGTTCAGCATCAGTCTTCGCTGACCATTCAAATAAAGAATATAAAAATAAAATACACATCAGCACTGTGTGCTCTTTGCTGACCATTTAACTAATGAATAAATACAATAAAATAAATAGCTGAATAAACATCATTACTGTTCAGTATCAGTCAGTTGCTGACCATTTCTAAACCACCCAAGGATCGTTTTCTGCATTATATGTTCTGTAAAAAAAAAAGTTTTACGCCAACGCCAATATGCTCCGATTTGTCTGTGAAAGGCTCGTTTATATTGGTTGACCAATAAATCGGTTGGGCTCTAGCAAGAACAGCTCTTGTAGCTCCTCCTGCATCATGCCCGAGGGAACCGGTTCCCACCGACAAGCACATAGCCATAGCATCATGTGACCAAGAAAAGCCAAAAAAGTGTTTCCATTGCAGTTTTGCCCAATATGGCTTTTTCAAATTGCCTGAAATACCACCTCATGTGAGTGTAAAAACTTTCTAGCAATAAATGGGAGCTTTTTTTTTTAAATTGCTGTGTTTCCTTAAGCGTTATTATATATTTGCAGTTTCAATTTGCACGATTTTAGGGTTAATGGAAACCCGCTGAGTGACTTTGTGAGTGATGAGGTTACATTATTGGTCAGTTGAGGGATGGCTGTCGCTCTCTCCAAATCAGCAGGTGCAACAGTGTTTCTGATTTTTTGCGGAGGCTTTAAATGATTAATGATTACTATTTTGCCACAATATGTTGTTGTGAGCTTACATGCAATATTTTCAATTCTTGCAGCACACTCATTTAGTGTCTCTTGTGTTTTACGCACACACACACACACACACACACACACACACACACACACACACACACACTCCCTGTCTCTCAGTGAGGACGGGCATCTTGTTTACATCAAAGCCAGACTGTTGCTAAATGGGAGGCTGAGAGAGGGGCTCTGTTTATAGGCTGTGGATGGGGCCTGGCACTGCCATGTGGCACTGGGCAGCCGCCAGCTACAATGAACCCCCAGTGAAGCAGGAAGGAAGGGAGAGGCAGGAATCGCAAATAGATTAAGAGAAAGCCACAGCCACCTTCTCCCTCTGGATCTCTACAATTCTTAAATACCACATTTCTCTGTTTCTCAAGACCTTTATGACATTGCGGTTGTTTGTGTGCACAAAAAGTGACTAAAATAGTTATGTGACCCTCAACTTAAATACTAATGAGGGTCGGGACATCTTAATTTGTCCACTCTTTATATTTCCTCCTTTTCACTTCTTGACTTCACTTTTTGCAATTCAATTTCATCTAGTAATGTAGTAGCTATTAATAAGGAATTCACCAACGATAAAGTTCAGATACCGATCAGCAGATACCGATGTTTAAAATAGCTATTTGGCTAATAGCAGATACCCATACCAATGTTTTCTTTTTTCTTGTTGTTGTTTTTTTGTTGATGTTTTTATTTCTTCTTTTGTGCCAGGGAATCAAAGATCTTTAATTTATATATATTCAGTTTTTTATTTGTTAAAAAAGTTTAAATTATCCAATAAATTTCGTTCCACTTCACGATTGTGTCCCACTTGTTGTTGATTCTTGACAAAAAATTAAAATTTTATTTCTTTATGTTTGAAGCCTGAAATGTGGTGAAAGGTTGAAAGGTTCATAAATACTTTCAAGAAGGCACTGTATATATATATATATATATATATATATATATATATATATATATGTTATTGGCTACTTTTCAGGTCATGTTTTTCTTGCCGCCTTCTAATTTTTTCCAAATTGAAGGACATTTTATGCGAAGTTGCTGATTGCCCTTTTCCCCGTGTTTTTGAAAAAAAATCAAATCATTTTTCTCACTTAAATGTTTAAATGCATGTTAAAGGCGCCTGAATGCATCACAGGAAAACTTCTGTCGATCCAGGTTTCAAAAGGTTGATTAAAACATCAAAAATGAAACTTAATCGTGTGTGCTGTGAGGTCTTGCTGACATACTGCCTTTCATTTCTCTCTGTAGGTGCTGATGAGCGTGATGTAGCTATGAGCGTTTCCTGGCGGATTTTGACTATAATCTCCACCTGGTGACAGGACTTTGGACGTTAACTTCGGTCACCGTCTGACAATTGCAGTCCCTGCACACCCCGAAATACAGTCAGCCATGCCGGATTCAGCCGAATAACGGGAAGCACTGGGGGCGGGGGTGGGGAGTCCAGTTTTCCGAAACTCCCATCAAAAGACTGCCATGTTGGTGAGAATGAGAAACTGAGCGGGGGAAAAGTGGAAAGCAAGTGAGACTTGAAGGGGCTAAAGTGCTCGTGTCGGTGACAGAAAAGAAGAGCCATCCTGTCAGTAGGTCGGCAGCTCCTGAGGCAGCCAGGCTCCAGAGGATGACGAGCCTGTTCAAGCGCAGCAGCAGCAATGGAGGCTCCGGAGGCGGTGGAAGTGGCGGCGGTGGTGGCGGAGGCGGCAGCGGGCAGGGGCAGCTCAATAACAGCAGGCCCAACCGGCAGGTCCGACGCCTGGAGTTCAACCAGGCCATGGAGGACTTCAAGACCATGTTCCCCTCGATGGACTATGAGGTGATCGAGTGCGTGCTGCGCTCCAACAATGGAGCCGTGGACGCCACTATCGACCAGCTGCTCCAGATGAGCATTGACGGACAGGGCTCGGATGACAGCTCGGACTCAGATGACAGCATCCCGCCAGAGGTCAGTTTGAAGGGTCCAAGAGCAGCGACACCATGAATGCAGGTCCAGCCTGATGGGCTGTTAGTCGGGACGAGGATTGTTAATTTTTGTGATATTGATACCATTGTTCAGACTCCCTAATGATCCGAGTCCTTATCGATACCACTATCGATTCTTTTTTTATTATTTGGCGAAAAGACGAGGTGACAACACGTCTTTAACAGAACTGGTTTTACTGTTACTTTTAGTCATCGTTTTAGTAGGGCTGTCTGACTATTCAATATTTAATCGTGATTAATCGCACGTTTAAATTCTCCTAAATGTAACTTAAAGGGATATTTTTCAAGTTTTTTTTACTCTTATCAACAAAGCAGTGGACAAATATGCTCGCTTTATGCAAATGTACATTTATTATTATTGCAACAATCTAAAACAATGACAAATACTTTCCAGAATACTCTCCAGAAAAACCTCAAAGATACTGCATGCTCCAAAAACATGTTGAAAGCATCTCCTGGTACACCTTAATACAGTGATACGGCCCAAGCCTAGTTCCTCTCTACATAACTTCATGGACATAAAAATAAAAAATCTTCAAAAATCCATTTCTTTTTAAATCTTTGGTGGCTCTTAGCATTCGATCACAGACCCCAACAACCCTTTTGACCCGTCGAGTCCTTGTTCCCATCTCCCATTGACCCAGAGATGCTGACCCAAGCATTAATTGATTTTGAATTTGAAGACTGAATTTGATCCCAACCTGAACGTTAATCTATAATGTATTGCCTAATTGCCCTTCCACATTCCCCATCGCTGAC
The DNA here is from genome assembly GCF_026936395.1 of Plectropomus leopardus. Lineage (NCBI taxonomy): Eukaryota > Metazoa > Chordata > Actinopteri > Perciformes > Serranidae > Plectropomus > Plectropomus leopardus. The sequence continues at coordinate 2,204,803 of NC_142181.1, read as the reverse complement.
ACTCAGGACACAGACATGTGCATGCCTCCTTATTTATGTGTTTGTGAGTCAGTGGGCTGACAGGCCAGATTCACATCGGACACGGAAGCAGTGCGTGACGGCAACCTCGCCGAACTGCAGCGTTTCACGCTCGTGGTGTTCACACTGACGGCCTCGTGACTGTGCCGCCTCTGCAGGGCCGCCTGCCGCTATGAGTTCTGTATTTTCACATTTATAAACACATATTCTAATCATTTACGAAGACGCGCAGCTCCTGCATTGTCAGCAGCATGGTCCTGCAGATATTTCAAAATAAAAGGCCTTGTGTCAACAACTAATGGAATTCTGTTCACAGAGACACTGTCAGAGGGCTTTTATTTTGAAACGGAAACAGGGAAGTCGGAGTAAAACAGATATGTTTGTATTTCCTCGTGTTCATCAGTGGAAACCCGATTTAGATACAGACTGAGACTGCTCAGTTTCGGTTGTCAGGCATGTTAACATTGTGTTAATCAACCGTCCAAACATCTAAATTCAATGACAAAAAATTTGCTATTCTTAAAGTGAACACTGCAGAACTAAATTAATTATTGCAAAACTGCCTGTACATCGAGGTTGGACAGATTAAAAACATTTAACGAAGGAAAGCTTATGCTGCGTTGTCTGTTTCTCTCTAGATTCTGGAGCGAACACTTGAACCTGACAGCTCAGACGAGGAACCGCCTCCAGTCTACTCTCCGCCAACGTATGATATGCACATTTATGACAGAAAATACCCAGAAGCCCCACCAACACCCCCGCCAAGGTAAGGCAGAGGGACAGTGCTCTCCTGAGAAGAAGCTAAGGTCATTAAGAGACACTTTAGAAGCTTTTTTTTTTTCTTATTAGATTTTAATGTCTGGTTTAAGAAAAGGATGGAGGATCTGTAGATAGAAAAAGGTAATCTGGCCCTCCTACTCGTGCCTCAGGGTGGACTGTGTGATAGATTTGCTTCTGGTTTAGGCCAGCACCAATACTACCAATACATTAGACAATTACTTGAGTCATCGACAAAAAAATTTAAAGGGTGAATCAAGAATGAACATAATTCTTGGCTTTTCAAACAAATGTGAAATAAATATTTTCTGTATCAAATGAAAGAATCCCTTTTTATTTTCTGAGGTATAAATGCAAAACTCAAACTGTGCAATGATTCACAGTGTCCACTGCTGTTGAAGAAACCCTTCACTGGGACAGAGGACGCTGCTGTGGAAAGCTTTGCTTATGCTAAAAGGGGAAAGCAGAGAGCACGAGTTTGAAGAACTAAGTTTAAGTCGTTTCTCAGTCATGAGTGATAAGTTGGACTCGCTCTTTGGCTCGTGTACTTGTTTGGGCGAGCTGGGTTGCAGCCTGTCGGTGTGGTTCATGTGTACTTTAAGGAGTAACGTTTGTAGGCGGGGCTGACCGGAGCTCCTCACCATGATGCTGGCTCACATTCTGCATCATGTTAATTGTACTATTTGTGTAGTTCAATATCCTCTTGTAATATTTGGAGACTGTTTTTGTCTTTTCTGATATCGTCTCATTGTTATTACTTTCTGGTTTAGGAAGCTCAAATGCTCAAATGATTTGAAACTGGAGGGTTCATCTCCTCTTAACGTCTTCCATTCCTTTTTTTTCTGTTATTGAAATATTGGAATCGAATCGACATTTCCTTTCACTGGCCATCCCATGTGATTTTGTGCGTGGGCAATTTAAAGGACGTAAATAATTAATATTAGTCTAAGATGGTTAGAGGTAAGTCGTTAATGTTCCTAATGCAGCTGGTAAAATTACTAATGTGTCCTGTCCACTTCATGGCCTCTCACAGATTTGAAGCCCAGCCACCTCCAGGTCACCAGCAGGTCAGAAGTTACAGGAACTGGAACCCTCCTTTGCTGGGAAATCTCCCCGATGATTTTCTGCGAATCCTGCCACAGCAGTTGGACAGTATAAAGGTAAAAACTGTCAGCAAACATGTGGAATTGGTGCATTTGGCTTCTCAGTTCTTTGTCAGAAATGGTAGAAGGAGCCTTTAACATTATTTTTGCTGTTTGAAATTCCAAACAATCTGTAAATTTTAATAGTTTTCTCTGTAAGAATAATGCGTTAGTGTGATCCAGATATCAGACATTGTTTTCATATTGCTGTTTTTTGGAGAATAGGAAGTGAATGTAGTAAATTATCTGTAGCTGAAGTAGCAGAAGAAGTGAAAGCAGCTGTTTTTACCACTGGTGCTAAGAATCCTCCGTCTGACTGAAAGAGCACACAATATTTTGAGTGACCTTCTCTTTTTTTTCATTTTTTAGTTCATTAGTGAATTTAACAGCCTTGCATAACACAACTGTTGAGCCAGAGCTAGCAAAATAGCTCATTTACATCTGTAACTCCTGTGCATAAAGATATTAAAAAAAAAAGAAGTGCTATACACATTGCATACGTAAAAAGCAAACAACATTATTTGCAAAATTTACAAACAATAAATGACATATAAAATGTTATGCAGAAGATGGATTATATAGTCTCCATTCTGGGTTTAGAACAGTGATTAAAATGTTGATTTTTTTATGATGCAATTTGCTACTGCTTCAAGCACCATACACTGAATCCCTTAAAAAAAATATGTATTTATATATATATATATATATATATATATATATATATATATATATATATATATATATATAGATAGATAGATAGATAGATAGATAGATAGATATATAGATATAGATATATATAATATATAGATATATATATAGATATATACAGTACATTACAGAACAATAAATGGGGAGGAATGTCATTATTTACTTTATAAACAGGCCCCCTTGAGGGACCTTTTTAAGTGATGTCCAGTCAAACCACGTGAATCGGTGTTATAACCAGTAACGTCTCCTTTCTTCACCTCAGAGCTCTCAGAGCAGTCTATCCCAGCCTTCATCGTCATCCTCCTCCTCAGTTTCTTCAATAAACCAATGGACAGCCCAGTGTGGCTCTCTGTCTGGAGCCGCGGGGACCTCTGGAGGTCCGGGTTTGACGACGGGAGCCACGGAGCAGGACAAGAAACTGAAGCAGTATCTGGAAGACGAGCGCATCGCCCTCTTCCTGCAGAACGAGGAGTTCATGAGAGAGCTGCAGCGCAACCGCGAGTTCCTCATCGCCTTAGAGAGAGGTATGACTGTGCACATAAACACGCAGAAAAGCGCTCACAATGTCAGCATGACGTCACTGTCAGGAGTTTGCTTCTGGTGCTGTTGTATTACACACAGGATATTAGTCACTGGACATAATGCATAGAATATAAAAACATTTACATTTGAATTTATGAGATGTTTAACCAGTAAAAGATCTGTGAGAATTGGCTTGATTTCTTGCAAAAACATGGGAAGAAGGCAATGAGCAACAAAAGAAGAAATTACTACAAAATTAGCAAGAAATTAGGGGGGAAAAAATGTGCAAGAAATTTAAATACATTTTTTTAAAAAATGATAAAGAAAATAAATTGGGAAAAAAGACATTCGAAAATGTGCTTAAAGATTACGAGAAATTTGTAAAAAAAAAAAAAAAAAAGAAAAAAAAAGAAAATAATAAATTAATTAATATATAATTAGGATAATTATAAATAAAGTTTTTCCCTAGCTTTTTAATTTGCCATTTGTGGAACATTTCTTGCAATGTTGCTAATTGCCTTTTTCCCACTTTTTTGAAGTCAAAGGTTTAAATACTTGTGAAAGGCATCTGTGCAAGAAAAGTGAAGTTACTCCAGGATTTCAAGGCTTAAACAATATGTGCATTCATTCTACTTTATTGACAGTGCCTTGTAGTCAAAGTATCAATAGTGAATGAACTGGTTTTGCAGTAAAATGTCCCCTGTGACTGCTGTAATGTTAACAGATATTATTGAGATACTGACAGGTCTTTTTTAAAGGTTGTTGTCATAAAAGGTTCCCTGTGGAGTGTTTGACCTCTAGTAGTGCTGTGGAGCTGTTTTTCTGTGACACACACTCAGTGGTTTCACACTCTTCCACCGATCCACAGGTGGCAGTAACACACCATCAGACTGCAGCGTGTCATTAAAGAAGACTGCAAACTAGAACAAACAAATTTAATAATGCTGGATTTTTTTGTTAATAATAATAAACTTTATTACAGACTCAATGGTCCAGATAAGAGCAAGACAATACATACAAACGATATAAAAGACACATAGAAGTACCATACACAACATATTCACATATTCACAAGTAAAAAGTATTTAAAAAAATACAAACATAACTTTTGGTTTGTTTGCAGGAAATCTTCACAGGGCACCTTTTAAATTCTTTCTTTTTTTGTGCCATTATTGCCATAATTTGCCTTGATGCTCAAGTCCTATGCTTGTCTGTTTGGATTTATTTTTGTCCAAGTAATGAAGCTTAAATGTGTGATTACAAACGACACAGCAATAACAGCAACCCACAGCCGCTATTACTGAAGAATAAGGCTGCCACAGTCCGTGTATTCGTTCTGATTTATCAGCTGAATGCAGAATATCTAGATTTATGCACATAATGCAGAACCAGCAAAATCCCAAACAGGTGGATAAATTGGGAAAAAAAAATCTGTAGACAAAACTTTATTTTTAAAGACTGACACCGATACAGATTGAAATGAGATATCACAAACTCTAACACAAAACTTTGTTTAAATGCCTTTAACGTTTTTTTATTAAAAACTGAAACTGTCAACATCACATACAGCAAGTTCCCAGCGATTTAAAAAAATAATAATAATAAAGTTCAGTAAAAAAAATGAGTAAATAAAAATAGCTCCCTGAGATTAATGACCCTAAAATTAGCAGGAAACACAAGTAAAAAGTTACAACAAAGAATCAGAAATTAGCAAAAAAGTAAAAAGGAAAAAAACACAGGAAATTACATGAAAAAAAGAAATAAAAATAAAATCCACATTAGTAGTGATGTTTTTTGTAATTAGAAAAAAAAAATAAATAAATAAATCTAAATTTATCCCTGTCATGTTGAGCAGTGTTTAAGTGTGTTAATAGTTTTGGATTGCTGTTGTTCATTTTGTTATTGAGCATTTCGTAGTTTTTCTTTACTTGGACAAAATGAATTCCATATGTTTCCATTCGTCATAGTGTCACATACTCAGCTTATGATCAAGGCCCTCGCTTCCATTGATTTAGCTTTACGCGGAGGTCCAGTTGTGCCTGAAACACACATAAAAATATGAAGGATTTCATATTTCTGGGATGAAAATAAGACTTTGACTTTATTTTAAAAAAGTCGATGTCTAACTTTCAGCTCAGGTGTTAATAAGTCTGAGTTAAGCCCAAGACATTTTTTTAATTCTTTAAAAAGTTTAACAACATGAACATGGTGATCAGCAGAATATTTGGCCTGTAACTGATTACTTTTCATTAGACAGGCTGTTGAAAACCGTGAAATGTGTGTGTGTCAGTGGTGGAAATGCTGCTGTTTTGGTGCTTCAGGCTTTAAAGAGAACAAGAACTCAGCAACAATACACAGCTTTGAAGTATTTTCCCCTCTCATCAGACGCTCAGTACGTTTACACGATGTCAGAAAAAGTCAAATTATTGTGTTAGTACGACTGAAATCCGACTAAATCAAATTTCTCGAAATCGAACCCCAATAATTTGATTGTCAGTCGAGCTGTTCGGTCATGTAAACACCTCAGTCGGACTTTAACTGGATTCGGCGCTCTGAGCGTGCTCCTAGTCGCTGTGCCGGCCTCTTTCGGTGGTTAGGGATAGGGACTGTTCGTTACTTGTGAAGGGGAGCTGCAAAACGGGTCAGATGTTGAAAAAAACGTAAGCACTGAAGAGGGATGGGTTTTTAATTATGGGAACATACAACTTAAAAAGGTAGTATTTTATATTTATTTTAAATACAAAACAGTCACACCCAGCCTCCCCCTCCTCTGATAAATAAAGTACAGTCCCTCAACACCAAAGCGATGTTTTACTGTGGACGGAGCTGCAGCAAAACATATTTTAGCCAACTAAAAAAAAATGAATATCAGCCTCATTTTTTGCTATTTTTGAATGTTTTCTCCTCTTTATCGACACAGCAGCTGGTGGAGGCAGCGGTGGAGCCGCAGCTCTGCTGTTCGGCAGAGTAAAATATTAAAAATTAAAAAATAACATCACATAAATAAAATTCAAATTCCTGTTGGCCAGGGCTGTCTTACAGCAAGGTAAAGCAGAGAAAATATTATAAAAGTAGCATAGGCTACACTCAGTTGTCATCATGTTCATAATTAAAAATTGTGAAAAATAACAAATTTTATATATTTTTTTTCCATTTTTTTGTTTTTAAAACTCCAACACAAACGTTCCCAGCAGCCTTTAGTGTGAGGTGACAGGTTAAATGAAAATTAATACGTTCCTCCCATGCTGACACTTTCTTTGCACTTGTAATTAAATCATTTTGTTGGCGATCATTAAAATGAAATGCCGATGCAGATAATCGTCACAATGCCAAATAATTGGCCGATAATTGTATGACTGTATATATATATATAATATATAGTGTAGCACTCTTGCATGTAAAGCACTTTGAGCTGCATTTAATGTACGAAAGATGCAATACAAATTACGTTTTATTATTATTGTTAAATAAACAGTTGAGATTTTGATTTAGTCTCAGGCATATCTCAAACTACCGCGGTGAAGTCTGACATACTTCCGTCAATAAAACGTTTCTCCCTCGCTGCTGTTATACTGGGACAAGGACAGTAATCCAATTAAATGAACTTTAACCTCGACTAAGCTGTGCGTGTGAACGTACTGACTGATCGAGATGAATGACGTGGGATGTGAGGAGTGTGGTCATTTTAAACTCATACCTGAGCTCATCACATCAGTGGTCATAACATCTGCTCTCTGTTTTTAGATCGCTTGAAGTATGAATCAAAGAAATCAAAGTCCAATCATTCATCTAGCATGGAGAGTTCCACAGGTAGATATCACTCATCAAGCTTCCTCTGCCAAGCTCTCTGCAACTGTGTCTCTGCACACTGAACTCTACTGAATACTGGTCTGTGTGTGTGTGTGTGTCTATGCATTCACTGTGACAACTGTTGGTTGTGTCAAGGACAATCATAGTATAAATACTTGCTTGTACACTTGATGTGTTTGTGTGGCAGTACATTCGTGTACAGTGGGGTAGTGTCGCTGTGTCTGTGTGCAGGAGAGCAGTGTGCAGCTTCAATGGAGGCCGTCTCAGATGACGCCCTGTTCAGAGACAAACTCAAACACATGGGCAAATGCAAGTCTCCTGGTTTTACATTAATACTGACATTTCAGAAATTACTGCGTCACCCTTTAAGGGTCACTGTCCAGTGTGGTTAACGGAGGTTTTCTCTCCTTCAGCGACGAGAAAGAAGCTGTTTGAAATTGCCAGAACGTTTTCAGAGAAGACAAAGAGGAGAAAGTCAAAACGGAGGATGCTGCTGAAGCACCACTCGTATCCTTTATTATGTTTTCATGTTGTCCGTCCCATTCTCATGAACACGAAAACTCACAATCATCTTAAAGGGAATTTCTTCTAATTTTGCACAGACGTCCATTTGATCTCAACAATGAAGTCAACAGATTTTGGTGGTCAAAGGTCAAAGGTGAAGATCACTGTAATCTTGTTTGTTTCATTCTTTTGAATGTGATATCGCAAAAACACCCTGAGGGAATTTCTTTAAATCTGACACAAACGTTCACTTGGACTCAGCATTGAATTGATTAGATTTTGGTGGTCAAAGGTCAAGGTCAGGCTAACCTTGCATTTGTCTCATTCTTGTGAGTGTGATAACTCACGAACCCCTTGAGGGAATTCATGAATTTTGTGGAATTTTGTGACTTTTCATTCGTCTCATTTTTGAATGCAATATCTGAAAAATGGCCTCAAGGAAGTTTCCTTAAATTTGGCACAAACATCCACTGGGACTCAAGAATGAACTGATTAGAACCCGGTGGTTGATGGTCAAAGCTCAAGGTCACGGTGACCTCATAAAACATGTTTTTGGCCATAACTAAAAACCCTTGGGTGCCCACCTCGCAACTGTCTCATGAACATCTTGAGGGAATTTCTTTAAATTTGGCACAAACGTTGAACTCAACGATGAACTGGACAGATTTTAGTGGTCAAACCTCGAGTGCCCACCTTGCAACTGTGCTGGTTGTTTGAATATCTAATGAACATCTTAAGGCAATTCCCTAAAATTTGGCACAAACGTCCACTTGAACTCGACATTCATCTGTTTGGAATTTAATGCTTGAAGGTCAAAAGTCAAGGTTGCTGTGACCTCAACAAAACGTTTTTTTGGCCATAATTCAAGAATCCATACACAGATTTTCACAAAATTTTACACAAATATGTAATAGAATATAATGATGAAGTGATAACATTTTATATCTCAGAGGTCAAAGATCAACTAAACTATAACTGTAAGACGGTAATCTTGGTTTATTTCTAGGTCGGCTGAGATGTGGTGAGTACAGATGAATTTAATTTGTGCATTTTCATTTAAAAAATGACATTTCAGACAAAAGCTGGAAAATTGCATTTTTGTAAAAGACAGCCATTTTCAAAAGCAAAATTATTTAATTTTTATATTCCCTCTTATCTTCTTATGTCAACTTAAGTTGACCTTAACTCGGCTCCTCTCCAGATTGGGCACAGCCAACTCTACAGCTAATCTCCTGGATGATGTAGAGGGAAACCCCTGTGGTAAGAAATGCGTGTCACCTACACAATGTCAGACATTTAGCCTTTGTCACTGTGCTACAGAGCAGCCGCTCCTAAACTGGTCTGGCTTCAGGGTCCAAATGTTCCCTCAGATGTCAGGTCACCTTTCACACACACACACACACACACACACACACACACACACACACACACACACACACAGAGCCAGCTACCTGAGATCGCTTCAGTACATTTCTGTCTATTCACTGCGCCTGTCAGCGGGTTCAGACGCAGAAACTTCTTGTTGTGAGGAGACCGAGATAACCGCTGAGCTCTTGCTAAATTTCAATATACAAAATGAAAACAAAAGAAAAATTAGGACAATGGCCTAAAGCTCAATAAGTGAGTACATAAAATCAACATTTATTTAGGTTTTTAACACATTTGTATTATTTTTCAAGCACAAGGCTCACAGTGTCTTTCGTGTATGAACACAGCAGTCAGACCCCCCCACCCCAAATTAACGCAATGGAAGTAGAAAATCATAGTTACGTATAATATTTTTAATAAGCTGATTTCGAAAAGCTCATTTTGTGTGCAGAGCGGTATGAGTGCGAGTATTTGACATTGCACAAAAAATTTAAAAAGTATAAAAATCAAAGTTAAAAATAAAAGTAGAAAATAATATTAATGTGCAGCATTTTTAATAGCTTGATTCTGAAAAGCTCATTTTGTGCACAGAGCGATATGAGTGTCAAATATTAAAGGGCCCTAAGGGTTAACTCACGTCAACAAATCTAAAAAAAAACAAAAACATAAAACAAGCATTTATCAGAGAGATGCACTTATAACTCTGTTGATGTGTTTTTCTGTGTGTCTGTCCAGAGGAAGATGGCCAGCCCAGACGAGCAAACACTCAGGAAGAGAACGAACAACGCAATGAGCCAATATTATGGTAAGCTGTTCCTCGAAGTCAACCTCAGTTGAGTCCTGTTAAAAGGACTTTTTGTTCCACCGTATTTCGTAGAAACAATTGTAGTTCTGAGAATGCTGTGTTGAAGGACTTCATGCCTCTGCGCCGGCAATCTCCGTTGCCGGCAGTCTCCGTTGCCGGCAGTCTCCGTTGTCGGCAATCACTGTTGCTGGCAATGTGCTTTTGGGTTGTCCATTCATTTGTTTGGCCAGTTCTCGTATTTGCAATATCTCAGGAACGCATTGAGGAAATGTTTTCAAATTTGGCAATTAGCACCAATATTAGGTATTTTTCAGATGATCTGTATTGGTGTTTTATTTTAATGATAGCCGATAAAATTAATCAATTAAAAAGTCCAAAGAAAGTGTCAGCATGGGAGGAACTTTGACTTATTTGTATTTATTCATTTTTTATTTAAATTTTCACTTGCCTTTGTAGAAGAAGTTGCTGGGGGCTTTCAGTATATGAGGATAAAAGTTTCAGAAAAGCAAAAATAAGAAAACACTGTTGAGTCCCAAAAATCAGTGGGCACTAACAAAATGAGAACAAATCCTGGATACGAGCAAAAATAAGAAAATTTGTTTGTATATAGTTTTTTGCATATAGCATTTTGCACAGGATTATGTGCTCTCCGTCTGACTTCGGCAGTGTCTGAACTTAATGCATATGTTGACTATCTTCTTCTACTTTTCTGTTTTCTTCCTCTCAACAAAATCCAAAAATAGAAATGTCCTTTTCCAGAGTATCAGATACTTGGTCACGGTGCCGTCTCTTCTGTCTGCCAGCTCTTTAACTTTCAAAGCTTCTAAATAAGGCACAGTGTTTTATTCAGTGTTTTATTTTTGGGTACGAGAATCATGCGCACACACACACACACTTTCTTCTGCTCTTCAGATCCTCCTATGCTGCACCATATCAGGGTTACCATGGCGACGGCAGCATGACCCATGGGTGGCGGCCTTGCAGCTCTTCCTGTCCCCACCTGCTCACCTCACCTTAATCCAAACCAGCCAATGTAAGGCTTCCTTCCTCCTTCCCAGGGAGAGGAACTGGACTGTTCCCAGCAGTGGCCGAACTGTCTATAAATGCATTATCTCTGTATGATAACACTTTGTTAATATATCATTTTACATGTAAAGGAAAAATGCATTAGTCCTTACCAGTATTTGTTAACGGCTTCCTTTAATCCACTGAGAGGAACACTAGCGTAGTGATGATCTCGCCAATATGAACCTTTATTACTTTTCCAGACTGCGTGTTTCGGATCGGTGTCCCTCAGGCTTGACATTTCAAATCCAAAGTCTTCACACGCTCCTTTATATACACTAAAAACCATGTAGAGCTTTTTTACCATGTTTTCTTAATCCGATTGTAATATTCTGCCGTTTTTGAACGTCAGGGGTTATGTAACTGAAATTCTTATGTGTCAGCATATTGTGGCCATTAAAAGTTGTGGCTGCCGAAAATGTCAACACTTGATCATTGATAACCAGTTGATCACGCAACTGTGTTTTCGGGAAAAAAAGCATGTCTAGAACAGTTCACTTAGTTTGCTTTGTTTGGCAAGGTGAGAGCGCCGTCATTCAGCACGTTGTTGCACCACAAACGGCACAGCTGCCAGATCATTTCACCACCATGGCGGGCCGTGTGCCATCTGGCATCAAGTTATGGTTAATGTGAACTCGCTTCCAAAGTTTCAACAGGGTTATGTAACGAAACCATTCCAACAGCCAGGCCAAGGTCTCAAGTCAAGTGTTATATAATCCTGATTACAAAAAAAGATGGCACGATATGCAAACGCTAATAACAACAGAATGCAATGATTTGCAAAATAGTTTTCGACGGAAATTCTATTAAAATAAGTACAAAGACAAGATAGTTCATGTTCAGACTGAAACTTTGTTGTTTTTGGTAAGGCTCATTGTGTGTTTGATGCCAGCGACATGTTCCAAAAAAGTTTTGGCAGAGACTCGATGACCACTGGGTTACATAACATTTTCTTTTAATAACGCTCAGAGAGAGTTTGGCAGCCGAGCACACTAAAGTCACGTTTAGAAGAGAGCAGCCCTGCTAAAAACTGAAAAGTCTCGACTTTGCGTTTAAAAAACAACAAATAACTTTGTACTCACACACAACAGAAGAACAAAGTGCGACCGTGACGTCACCGTTCACACAGGATCCGCTCATTGCCAGTTTACACAGCAATAGAAGGGGTGGCGTTTTCAAAAGATTACACTCTGAACCAGGTTTCAAAAGTTTGCGTTTTCAGGCCCCCAAAACGGCGCTGTCTTATGAACAAAACGCCAAACTGTGACAAAAGTTTAACACTTCATGTAAGAGCAGTTGACGTGTAAACGGCCCCTTATTGTTGACATCTTGAAAATAAATCTCTTTCCCATTCTTGCTAATTATACGTCTTAAGTTGCTCAACAGTCCAGTTTCTCTGTTGCTGTGTTTTGCGCTTCATAACAAGCCGCACTTTTCAGTGGGTGACAGCACTGAACTGCAGGCAGCCGAGTACCTGCACTCTTTAATAATCAAACCACGCTGACCCTGAAATGTTCGTCGTCTGGATGGCAGCGTATGTTGCTCCAAAACCTGTATGTACTTTTCAGCATTCGTGGTGCCTTCAAAGATGTGCAAGTTATCCATGATGCCATGGGCACTCACACCCCCCCATACCATCAGAGCTGCTGGCAGAATGCAACGATTTGCAAAATAATTTTCGACATAAATTCAATTGAACAAAGTACCAAGACAAGTTATTTAAAGCTCAGATATTTTTGTTAAATATAAACTCATACTGCATTTGATGCCAGCAACATGTTCCAAAAAAGTTTGGGCAGGGACTCGATTACCACTGTGTCACTTTTTCTTTTAATAGCACTCAGAGTTTGGCAGCCGAGGACACTAAAGTCACGTTTAGAAGAGATCAGCCCTGCTAAAAACTGAAAGGTCTTGACTTTGCATTTTGTTTTTTTTTAAACTAAAAATAATTTTGTTATCACCACAGAAGAACAGAGTGCGGCCGTGACGTAACCGTTCTCACAGGATACGCTCATTGTCAGTTTACATGGCGACAGAAGGCGTTTTCAAAAGTTTACACTATGAAACCCGGTTTTAAAATTTTGCGTTTTCAGGCCCCCAAAATGTCATTGTCGTGTGAACAAAAATGCCAAACTGCAACAAAAATTTTAAGGTTTCGAACTGTTGGCGTGTAAACGGACCCTAACTGTTGAAATTTTGAAAGTGAAATTCTTTCCCACTTTTGCTTGACAAGTGTCTTTAGTTACTTGACAGTCTGGAGTCTGTTGCTGTAATTTGGGCTTAATAATGGGCCACATATTTTCGAGGGAACGCAGCTGGAGAGAAGTCGGTGGTGTTTCTCAGTGTTTTTGACATCTGGCTTTCACTTTGCACGGTAGAGTCTGAACTTGTATTTGCAGATGCAGCAAAAAACTTAGACAATACGATCATGTTGGTTTTTACCTCAGTGCGGTCTGAGAGCTCGATGGTCAGCCTTGCCCCTGACGTGCACAGATTCTTCTGATAAAGTGGGTTGTAGATGGTGAAATCCCTTAATTTGTGTAATTGTGCGCTGAGAAACATTCTTAAATTATGACTTTTTGTCCTTGCAGTTTTTCACAAAGTGGTTAACCTTGCGACTTCCTTGCTCGGGAAAAATTGAGCCTTTTGCGGATCCCCTCAGCCAATATTATCACCTGTTATAAATCAACCTGTTTACCTGTGTAATGATCTAAACAGGTGGGTTTTTTTGTTTCTGTGTTTCTAGACTTTCTTTTGTTGCTTTCATCTCAACTTTTGTGGAACATTTCACAGCCATCAAATTCAGAGTTAGTAGTATTTACAAAAATATTATTTTGAGCATTAAATGTGTTGTTTTTGTATATATTCAGTTATGGATTTGCATGTAATGTAATGCATTCTGTTTTTTTGTTGGGTTTTTTTTTAAGTTTAACACTATGTCCCAACCTTTTTGGATTCTGTACGTTGGCGTGTTCCTCTTTGTGTACATGAGGATCCCTCAGAGAAAAGGTGAAAAGGTTGCTGTCAGTCAGAGAGGCATGATGCAACGATGTCAAACATTGCGTAACGTATCACGTTCCAACACGTTCACCATATAGGACCCAATTCTTCACATGCCAAGTGAAAGACGTAAAGAGCTAGAGAGACAGAGAAGTTGAAACACTAAGTGTGACTGTGGGATTTAGTTTCCGAGAGTTACCGTAATATTCGGATGCAGCTCACTCAGTGCCGTCATACGAAAGTGTGGTTTGAGGGGGTTTGAGACGCTGGCAGACTATTCGACAGCACAGCGAAAACACTAAAGCATTTAAAGGAGGAAAGTCAGTTTTCCATGCTACATTACAGCGTAAAGATGTCATAATGGAGACTTATTAAATCCAAAATCTTTCCCACATAGCAATAAATTAACTGATGAAAATGAAACTGAGCATGATGCCAGATCTGTAGGATTTCCTGCCTCCAGTGTAAATATTGTTGTGGTTACAGTCAGTAGTGGCAGTGAACCAGCAGCGGTCTGGAAAGTTAAAAAATGGCATTTAAACTTCTCTAAATATCTTTACACCTCCAGACCTTGTTCTCAGGGTGGGAAGCCAGTGAGGGCTCTAAGCACTTCCTGCCGGTTGGTTCGGGTTTGGCGGTTTCTATTTTTCATACGTTCGTAACCTTCGTTTCACTGGGGTGTACGGTGTATCTCTTTGTTCTGCTGTCTCGCCATTTTCAGTCTACTCAATACACACAATACACAGATGTCAGCAAAAGGTGATATTATTACAGCATTTTCCTTATTAACCCTTTGAAACCTGGCTCTAAATCACTTTTCTTGTGCTGCATTCAGACACCTTCACAAGTGTTTAAACCTTTGAAATGTGAACAAGGCAATGATCAACATGGCAAGAACTGTTCTGCATATTGCAAGAAATTCATAGTTTTGGAATATTGTTTTTTAAAGAAGCTATGGAAAAATGCCCAAAAAATGATCTTTATAATTATCATATTTATATATTTAAAATTGTTTTACAGATGCATTATTATTTTTATGACTTTATTCAGGTCATTTTCTTTTTTGATTGTTTGTTTTTCCTTTTTTTTAATAATAATAATAATTATAAAGTGTAGACACAAAAGTTAAAAAATATAAAATAAAATACATAAAATACACACATTGCAATTAATGTGACATTAATTAGATGTTAAATGCAGTTTTTAACAGGTGGGTTTTGAATAGTTTGAAAAAGAAAATTTAAAAAACATGAGAATTTATTAGAAAATTATCAAAAAAGAAAATGTCCAGAAAATTATTGTAATTATATTTTTAAAATTAGGTTACAACAAAAATAAAGATATTTAATATTATTCTTTCTATTTATTATTCTTTTATTTCTGCGCTTTTTGCAGTTCATTTTCTGTTCTTTTTACTTTTATTGGTGCTAATTTTTTTTTTTTTTTTTTTTTTGGTAACTTTATACCAATATCTTGCTAATGTTTAGATCATTACTCTTTAAGTTGAAAGATATCACTTGCTCGGGTTTCAAAGGGCTAATAGAAATACGAGCGTCCATATTTTCGACAGTACTGAAAATCACACCGTCAGGATTTCTAAATACCCGGTTTTACTAAAATAGCGTGATGCCGCCAAAGTCTAGGTTGCAGCACAGCGAGTAAAACTGAGAGGGAAGCTTGTCGCACACGCGGGGAATCCTGCCGCTGGGTCAGCTGGATTTGGCGCTCTCGACGTCAACATCTACCTCCTCCTACCCATAAGCCCTCCTTTTTAAGGCCACGTCTGGTGGTTGGGTTTGTGTTTTCAGTCCTGACACATTTTGGGATGGTTTAGAGCTCATTTTGTGCATCGCTGTTATTTTTCTTTTTGGGGGAATGGCTTCGTTCTCACCTCGCCTATCGAGCCAAACTAGGAGCGTGAAGTCGCTGCCCTCGACGTGCTCGTGGCGTCAGCGTGCCCGTACAGCTCCATTCACTGCTTCGCCAAAACTTTGCTAATATTCTGCCAGGTTTCCGCAGCTCTTGCATTATCCAGGAGAAGATGTTTGCGAGATGTTTTGGAAACAACAAATATCACCCGGACTACTTTGCCATATCTCAGACTGTCCCTGTCGTCTTTGCAAATCACGTCTTTGTTGATCTCATCTCCTTCAGTGAAGGGAAATCCCATGTTTCGTGATTTGAACGTGAGAGAACTGTGATTTCCACGTGAATGATGGATGTGTCTGTCGGAGCATCAGAAATGTGAAGACTCGTTCTGATTGGACGAAAGTGAAGACCGAAGTTGGACGACACGAAAACAAAAACGACCCCTTTCTACTGCTCTTTCCATTTTTATGTGTAGATGTGAAACTAGCATGGATTTAAAAAAAGTAGTCAAAGTCTGATGTGTGAACAGAAGGTGTTAGGAGAGGAACAAAACAAAAAAAAGAGTGTTGTGGATAAATGTTATAGTGAAGAGCTTACGGGAAACTGCCTGACTTTAAGCTGACAAATTGGCTCCGTGAAATCATCTTCATTTCTTCCTTTGTGCATAAAATGTATTTGTCATTTCAGAAAATCTCCATAAATGAACCTTTCTGGATTTTTTGGAGTGTTTTTGTTCCCCTTTGATTAAACTACTTAAATGTGCCATTTTCTTATTAAGTTTGAATGTGTGACAGTGATTTTAAATAAGGAATTTGCCGAAGGACCGTAAAAGATTTAATGCATGTCTGAGAACATTTACTATAAGTACCTATACATGACCTATACCTACCTATACAAATGACTGTGTTAAAAGTGTCACAAACCATCAGAGTTATCACCAAATCTTTTTAGTCTTTTAAGTTTCTTGCTTTCGTAGGACGGATTTGGGCCATGTTAAAAAAATAAAATAAAATCTTAGATTTTGACAATTAAGGCATAATATTACGAGAATAAAGTTGCAATTTCAAGAAGAAAGTTATAATATTACAAGGAAAAAACAGAATGAGAATAAAGTTGCAATGTTGCAAAATTAGGCTTTCAAAATAACAAGAAAAAAGTTGGAATAATACAACATTAAACTTGTGAATTTACAAGAAAAAAATCATTTTATGACAAACTCATAATTTTATGAGAAATAAAGTCAGAGTAAAACTTGAGAGTCTGGAATATGATATAAGAATCAACAAAGTATGAATAAATGATCAGAAGTGATCATTGGGTGCATGGTCAAAATTATGAGATAAAATGTTTTAAAAAATTGATAGAAAATAGAAATTATTCACAGTCTGTAATCTCAGGCTTTAATAACATGTTCTGAGTGTTGCTTTTAAAACGTTCTTTCTTTGTTCTAATGTAACATTGTGGGAACGTTTTATAAAAGAACATCCTATGATATGTCACCTCTGCAATTTTTGGTTCTGATAGCGTTTTGAGAATGGTACACTGCAATGTTTCAGTAACATTATCAGCTGTTTTCTTTCAGTTCCCAGAACGTTCTTTAAAATTTGGGTAACGTTCTCTATAAACATCAAAAAAATGTTAAAAATGTTATGATAATGACTTTGAATATTTGTGACCTTTCACCCAAACACACAATGTCACCATTTACTCTGGTGTTACTGGCCCATAATACTAACAGCCACTCATAATAGTAGCCTGCTGGAAGTTTACTTTTATTTATTTTTTTATTTTATCATGAAATGTATATAACATTTATACAATAGATGTATATAATAAAGAAGACGTCAGGAACTGACAAGCGACTATGTTTCAAATAAATAAATAAATAAATAAATAAATAAATAAATGCAGACGCAGCAGGGGGCGGTGTAAATCGTATCACCATGACAACTGTGCTGACGTATGCTGAAGCCCCTCCCACTGCGTTTTGGTCCCTCCTCCTTCAGATGAAAATAGCTCCGTGCCGTCAGTGAAGAGCCATTGTACAACCTGACTGCGCGGAGGTGAACAACAAGCACTTTCACTACGTGTCGAGCAGTTTATTTGTACCTGACAGCAGAACAGCGTAACTACAGATTTGAACCGTAAAATAAATCGTACCGTCGAAGAACTAAAGGGGAAAAAAAGACCGCTTACACGAGCCGAACGACGACCGTATTTTCCACCCGGGACGCTTCACTCGGCGGAGGGATTCAACCCGACTCTTAACCGACATCCGAAGAGGAGAAAGCCGCCGGTTAGCTCCGTTTTTCCGCCTCATATCTTCATTTTACGGTCGTGCTTGGCTTTTCTCCTAGGTCTGCGCCCTTATTTAGATGGCCAGCTTCCCAGACTCTGTAAACGAAAATGATATAGGTAAGTACAAAACGCTGTTTGCATTTTAACATTTCTCAACCGCCCGTTTTAAAACTGAAAAAAATGTCACCACGTCAAAATGTTAGCATAAACTAGCTTACACGGTGACTCATACACGTTACACTGCGGTAGTTTACACAGTGTTAAAGCTCAGTGGCTAATATTTAAGCCAATGTATGTTGTGTACAATAGATATATATATATGTATGTGTGTGTGTGTGTGTGTGTGTGTGTGTGTGTGGCTACACCGAGTCATTAGCATTTCAGCTAGCTTATGTCTGAGGCGGGGTGTTACAGATGTAGGTCCGTCTCGAGACTACATTCCCCGGGCTGATAAATCTCGGATATATTATGGTTTGTTATGTTTTCACTGCACGTTTGTTTAACACGTTAATGGTTAAAAAGGCGTTTTCTTGGTGCTGGTTGCGGAAACGTAAGCTCAGACCTCCCTCCCCCCAGCTCCGGAGTGATTCATAATCTGCTTCATACAGACGTCGGTTACGTGCGAGCTCGCACTCACCGCCGCACGGCCCACAGACGCGTCTGTGCGGTATCACAACATCAGCCACACAGTTTGTGTCTTATTTAGTGTCTGTAATGTAAGCTGGTTTATTTTTAACCTTTTAAAACCTGGGCAAACTGGCTTGATTTCCTTTTAAACACATGGGAAGGAGGCATGAGCAACAGAAGAAGAAATGAGCCCCAAATTAGCAAGAAGATAGAAATGAGCTGAAAGAAAGTGAAAAACAAATAAGGAATTGATCCATAAAAAGACATTCAGACATTTTAATAATTCTGTTACGCTATTTTAAATATGTTGTCATGATGGCGGTACCAGGCATTTCCCAAGCTTTTTACTGAAATAAGTTATTAAGAGATTATTAACAAATCCAAAAAACCAACAGCGTGACAATAACTTTAAAAAAGTTTTTTTTTTTTATTATTTAAAAAGAGACAGAAAACTATCGTTAAAAATCCTTTTTAATTCTATAAAATATTTTTTAAATTTGTAATTATGATCATTATACATATATGTTTTTCTAGTTTTTTTCTTTTTTCCCTATTTTTCCCTGAGGTCTAAATAAGCAATAATATAGTAAAAAAAAAACAAACAAGAAAATTACCCGAAAATTAGTATTTATTTCCCTAGGCATTTTTCTAGCTTTTTCCTGGGTGACTGACTGAAAACTCAACCTGAAGATCAGTTAAAAAAAAAAAAAAATCCCAAACCAGAATAAACAATAAATATTTTGAGTGTAACATATTTTTTCTATATGTAAGTATAATAATGGTACATATTTTTTTTCCGTGGCTTTTCCTGGAGCACAGAAATAAGTAATAAATTAGTTACAAGTACTATAGAAACACCAGAAAATCAATTTAAAAAAAAAAAGACAAAGAAGAAATGACCTGGAGAAAGTACTTGAAAATTATAGTAATTCTGTTATATTAATTACACGTGTAATTATGATCATTATGAATAGTTTTTTCCTTAGTTATTTTAAAAATGACTTTCTAAAACCAGTTATTTTCTTGCCGTTTGTAGAACATTTCTTACTGAGTAGCTTATGGCCCTTATTTTTCCCTGTGTGTAAAAGAAATCACACCGATTTGCTCAACCTTCAAAGGTTAAATTATTGTGAAAACCATCTAAAAGCAGCACAAAACAAGTAATGTCACTCCAAGTTTCAAAGTGCCCTGTGTGTGTATATATATATATATAAAATTTGAATGAGTTCTACTTTTCTTTTTTTTGTCATAATCCGTTAATATGTATCTGCTCAAACCAACGTCTGCATTTTAGATAATGTATTTAATTTAAGTCGGAAAAAAATATCTGTAGACACCTTGTTCTTCTATAAAAATGTTAAAAGTGTGATAATAATTTTAAGTTATTGAGTTGTGAGTGAGACAAGTGTTGTGAAATTGTCTCTATCATTTTGTTCGTCATGTTTCTGGAATCTGTTACTAGGAAAACATTAGCCAAAGGTTGCTTTTCTGGTCTGAGTGTCCTTTACAAATTGACTTTGGGCAATTTTAGAGCAGTATACTCAGAGATTAAGTATGGGCCAAGAATGTGAAAATATAGAGCATTTCCCAGTAAGTTTTAATATGTTTTTATTCATAAAACTCACATGCCTTTGAGTAATTGCTTCAATGTATTTTTTTATTTTAGAGCATTAAAGCCTTTTATATTCCACCCACTGTTTTTCTTACAAGCGGTTTGGTTAGCACAGGTAGCCAATCAGAAGCCTGCATCCGAGACAAGCCTACTCGTACACGCCTGTATGTGAAGAGGTTACTGTGGGATGATTCAAATTCCTGTTGCTTGACCTGAATAAGCAAAGCGGCCGTAAAGTGTTAATAAGTGACCCTGTTGATGGGTGGAGCTGACGTAACACTGATGTTGTTGTTTCTGCAGGTAAGGCAAAGTTCATCGGTGAACTCCTGGTGCCTGCTGCTCCCTTCGACCAGAAGTCTGGGCGCGAGGCTTGGACTGTAGCCTTCGCACCCAATGGTTCCTACTTTGCTTGGTCTCAGGGGCATCGCATCGTCCGGCTCGTTCCCTGGACAGAATGCCTGAAGAACTTGTAAGTATCCTTTGAGGCTGCAATGCCCTTGATCACTGCCGGTGCAGAAAAAAACATGTATATGATGTTGTTTAACAAGTGTTAAAGGCAACGAGCAACTTCACAAGACACGGCCCAAAAATCAGCAAAAAAGTAGTTAAAAGGTTCAAGAAAATTACCTGAAAATATTTTTTAAAAATAGTATTTATTTATTGCAATCAAATTATTAGAATTATAAATATTGTTCTGTGCTCATTTTTCCCTATTTCCTTTTTGAAAATATTACAATTATCCTCCCCTGTTTTTTTTCAGGATGATCAGTCTCTGATAAAAGGTGGTATTTTTGTGGCTTAAAATAAGTAAAAATGATCATATTTTCTTTGACATTTGTGCAATTTGTGAATAAAATTTTAAATGAAAAATCAGACTTTTTTAGGAAAAGTCAGGGACCACTGCACAGTAATTTTTAATTCAACCATGTTATGTGACCTATGAATGTGAAAAAAGTCAAAACGACCTTTATGGTCATCCTAGTGTTTTAACAGAATTAAAAAAAAAACAGGTTCAGTACATTTTTGATTTATTGCCACGTCCTACCATAACCCGTCAAGGACACCAGCCATCCTGCTCATGGACTGCTCTCAGACTCAAGTGTGCTAATCTGCAGTCGCGGAAATCACTGGAATTTGTAAACCAGCAAATTCCGTTGAGATTATCAGGAACTTGAACTTGGTCCTGCTCGTTTTATGCCACTTGTTGACCTGTTGTTCTCCGTGGGCAGAGTTATTTTCACACATGAATCGCCGACTCTGTAAAGCATACTTTTAATGGTGCATATTTTCCAGTTTACTCAGATAGGACAAAGTGTGGAAAAGTTTGGCAGGAGCAGAGAACTTGTGCAGCTGGAAAATGTTACCACTGCTTTTTTTATCTGCAGTGATCAAATTACGACGCCACGAAAGCAGATCGTACTGTCAAATCTTCAGTTACCCTGCATGAAATCAAGTCATGATATAAAATGCTCACTTTGTGAATAAGTCACGTAGATCTGCATAGTGTGACTCTGTGTTAATAGAGCGATGTAGAAGTTTACTGACCCTCGGTGGACTAACCCTCCCCACACTGTACACAGAGAGGTGCTTCTCAGTTCCAAGGACATGTGGTTTGCATTATCAGCTCCTTTCTGCTTAACAGACTATTTTTCCGCTCAATAAGTCCTGGTGACTCTCAGAGCAACACGTTTGAAAGTGTCTGTAGAACAAGTGCTCTTTGTTCCCAAACATTACGTACTGTGGCTGCTTGGCTTTTTTCCTGCAGTAGCAAAAAACCACAAAACTTCACAGCTGACTCGTACCTCTGTTAAAACGCCATGTCAAGCCAGACTGTTTGGACTTTTGTTTCCACAGCAGCCTGGCAGCAGCGGACAGCCACCCCGAACTGTGCTGCTGTGCTCCTGTCTGGTTACAGTTTGTGTTAGAGACGAGATTCATAGCTCTGTTTTTAAAAGTATCTTTCTTAAGCTTTCAGTACTTTTGTAGCCTCTCTGTAAATCTGTGGTTTGGACTTGACTTTCACTTCTGTCTTGCTGCTTGTACTTCACATTGCAGCCTGATTTTACTGATGGCTCTCAGCCATATTGGAGCCAGCTGGAATGTTAATGTTATAAACAGGGTTGCTATTATTGTGATGAAGCTATAGGAACGCAATTTGTTAATCACCGAGTTTGTTTTATTAATAATGGCGCTCTTCAGTCTTCTATCAATCTTTCAGAAAGTCTTAACCATCCTCAGACATTGGAAGAAGTTTGTGTTTTTACATGGCATTACAAAAGCTCAAAACAATGGGTAACCTTAAAAATAAATACATTAATAATTTACCAAATGTCTCTTGCATTAATGTCACCAAAAAGTTTTCGAATCGAATCGAGTAGAAAGTTGAAAAGTCGTAGAGAGGAAGACAACCAACGGAAATAATCACATGAGCTGAAAAGTTTGTGAGAATCACACCGTCAGCTCGACGTGACGGTGAACAACTTTACTTTGCTGTCTGCTGCTGCAGGGGATAAACACAAACCGTGACGGCGTGACTCATCCCGGCCGTCTCTTGTTGACCTCGTCTCGCTCTCCATTCTCTGTTTCTGTAGTTCAACGGGCCACAACGGAGAGGCCACCAATGCCTCGAGCCCCCGCCGTCTGTCCCGTCAGAACAGCAGCGGAAGCCAGGTAATCCCCGCGGCCG
Organism: Plectropomus leopardus; assembly: GCF_026936395.1. Taxonomy (NCBI): domain Eukaryota; kingdom Metazoa; phylum Chordata; class Actinopteri; order Perciformes; family Serranidae; genus Plectropomus; species Plectropomus leopardus. The sequence continues at coordinate 2,181,992 of NC_142181.1, read as the reverse complement.
GCGAGCCCCGCGAGCACACCATCGACTGCGGTGACATCGTCTGGGGTTTGGCCTTCGGCTCGTCGGTGCCAGAGAAGCAGAGCCGCTGTGTTAACATCGAGTGGCACCGCTTCAAGTTCGGCCAGGATCAGCTGCTACTGGCCACAGGCCTCAACAACGGTCGCATCAAGATCTGGGATGTTTACACTGGTGAGGACACCTTTTTTAAAAATATCAATAATTCTAATAACTTTATTTATACATTACCTTTGATAACAGAGATTACAAATGGGATGTATCTGATACGACAACAGAAAGCCAAATATTCCTACTAAACACAAGCGAAAAGAAAACTGGGGTAGAGTTAAGATTAAAAACAAGGTCTGTGGATTATGTCGAGTAACTGGATCATGATTTCTGGAAAGAGACATTGCTGTTGAATTTTTCAGATGCATTTGTTGGCGCTTTAAAGGACCACACATTAAAGCATAGTGCCATCTAGTTCCATTATACCAGAAAGAAGGCAGACATCCCTACGTCTGATATCTCCAACACTATCACCACACCAAAACTAGAAAACGGAAAAAACACAGATTTTTTCTTATTATGGGGTTAATTGTACCATTAACACATTATGAGTCTGCAGTTTTTCTTATTTTCTGAAACAACATACAGCCTGCCGCACCCACATTCCAGATTTTACTCCACATTTATACTCCACATGCAGCACATTCCTCTAACAATGTCCCAGCAGCAGTTAACTTTTTAAAGCGAAATCAAGTCACAAAAGAAAGGCGTGAATTACGGAAACAATTAAAGGCTATAAAGCACTACTTCTGACACAGATTTATAATTTGCACCCTGTCAGTGAATAGGTATAAATTGGCATAATAACAGGCCCAATCTTAACATTGGGAGCAAGCCAAGGCTTAGTTACAGCATGTCTGCACTAGGGCTGCCAGTTTTTTGTTATTGTTTGAATGTGGGTCAATATGAAATATTTGAATAGCCTGTAGGGCTGACTTGAACAGGAACAGAGCACTAGCTGTGCCTGAAAACATATCACTGACATTTTCACTGTGAAGTTGTATAAGCTCTCAAACTCGACTTCACTATGGATGAGTGTTTTCATGAATCCTCTGTTTTCATTTGATGTCCTGCAGGAAAACTGTTGCTGAATCTGATGGATCACACTGATATAGTGCGAGACTTGACCTTCGCTCCTGATGGCAGTCTCATGTTGGTGTCTGCATCCAGAGATAAGACCCTCCGTGTGTGGGACCTCAAAGATGATGGTATGTAGCTGAGCTGTTCCTACTGCAACTGCAACTGTCTGTTCTTTGTTCACTTCAGGGATGAACACACCTCTGTGACCTTTTGTTTAAGCCTTTAAAAAAATGTCTCTGGTGTCATTCCAGGACAAAAATGTCCGTCCTGAAACGTCAGTCCTGAGCATAATGACCTAATATTGATTCATTTTTAGAATTTTATCCCTTAAAATGCCTGTTTTTGACATGACACTACTGTGTTTTTAAATGGAAAAATAACAAAAAATGATTTATTTTCCATATGTCAGTGATTAGCAACAACATGGATTTTGATGCATTCCTGTTTTATTCATTCTGTGTTTACAGAAAAAAATCATTTCGATATGTTTATATAGAAAAAGTTAATAGTTTATAATTTTTTACATTAAATCTTTTTTGACTAACATCTTTCTTGATCATACCTACCAAATAATTCATTTTTTTAATATAATAATTCAGAATTTATACCCTTTAAACTCAAACCCTGCTGTTGACAGAAAAGGAAAGACCGTTTTTTTAAAGTAGATGGACGATTTAGGGCCTAATGCCGCCTGTACATGTGTGTTATGGTCTTCATTTATATATAATACGTCTGCACGCTGACATGAGAGTCCCTGATCTGCTGTTTGTATGGTCTGCATGAACCACAAACCACAAAATGCAGCCCTGCAGTGCTGCTTAAAACAACACACTTGGCCAGCAAGCATCCACAAATCATGTGAGCCCTGTTCTGTGTTTACTGCATATGGCCTCAGCCATGCATGGATGATAGCGGCGTGACCTACATTCCTCCCAGAAGTTGTTCATGGGTCAGTTAAAATTGGCTGTGCATGTTGATACTCTATGGCGCACTGCTCCATCTGAGATAATGTTGTTTGTCTTGTAGGTAACATGGTGAAGGTTTTGCGGGGGCATCAGAACTGGGTGTACTGCAGCGCCTTCTCCCCTGACTCCTCCATCCTGTGCTCAGTCGGCGCCGGCAAAGCGGTACGTACACCAGTTCCTGTTTACTTCTTTTGATGGGATTGCTAGCTAATCTTTGTTCAATTGCTTGTGACCAGTTATGCTCAATCAGCTTACAAATGAAAACCCGTCTGCCCTGCCCTCCCATTTCCACCTCAGAGCAAACTGTGCTCGGTGTCATGATAAGTTGTGCTACCTGCATGTAGTTTGGTTTTGTTTGCAGTGGAAAAAAATCAGGCTTTGGGTGTTCTGAAGTTTGCATGCAGAGCAGACAACTGTTTTCACTATTGGTATATAGCTGAAATTAACTTGTTTCATCCTATTTTAGTATTTATGTTGAAGTGGGGGAGACCAAACTGAATATTTAATTGATAACAGTAAGGGAATCTTAAATTAATAAATACATATATATATACATATATATATATAAATATATATTAGGGGTGGGCGATATACGTGATGTATCACTGCGTGTTTCACATGTGATTTATAAAATGGCTATATCGCGAACATCAAGTATAAATTGTCACGTTTTTATAAGCCACTGGTGTTTTGGTTCTCACTCTCCTCTTCGGCGCTCTCTCTCTCTCACACAGACACACACACAAAGCAGAGCTTTTGCAGAGCTCCAGACTGTAACTATTTAGTCACATTTTGCAACCATGGAGCACTACTGCGATTTGCAAATAGTATTTATATATGAACTGGAGAGCTGTTCAGTATTTAATTTTATTATATGACAGTAACTACTTTATTTAACTATATTTTACCTGCAGTTCATTCAGCATTTTTTTCCTTTTAGTAGTTAAAATTAGTTTAAAGGACACAAAATTATCGTGATATACAGTATATATTGTGTATCACCAAATAGGGTTAAAATATTGAGATAATATTTTAAAGCCATATCGCCTAGCCCTAATGTGTGTGTGTATATATATATAGTAAAAAAAAAAAAACACTAGCCAAACTTATATGTTGTTTTGAAAACAATCCCCCTGACCTTAAGTAAACCTACATATGATCAAAGTTCAGATAAGAAAAACATGACAAACACTTCCTTTTTTTATGATATGTTGAATTAACTTCCCATATTTATGCAGCCGTTAGGTTCCTGGATATTAATTACATTGACCGGCCACCATTAGTTCACCCTCTCTACAATGTTGCAGCTCTAAGTCAGTCTGAACATGGTTGTAATGGTAGACATGGTGGAAGCTTTGTTAGGCTGTGTGTGTCCCTACAGTGTGTGTCTTGCTCTCCCTGTCACAGGTGGTGGCAGAGCTCAGTGTGTGATTGGTTTTGAAGGGAGCGCCGCGCTGACATTTTGAGCAGCCGGTGTAAACCGGGGACGCACAGTGCGCAATGCCCAAAGGCCTGGCCAGGGGCAGCCTGGCACCAATCTGTACGTAGGTGCTGCTCCGTGTCTGTCTACCTCTGCAGTTCCTCTATTTATTTTAATTTCAGTCATTAAACTGGTTATTGAATACTCCCTCTACCCCCCCCTCCCCCCACCTCTCTCCTAAACACCCCCCCCACCTCCATCTTTAAATAGCTCCGTCCACTGTCTGCACACTCCAGCTTCTCTTTTGTCACTAGGATTTCTGTGACTGTCAGTATAAATGTGTAGGTAGGATACAGTGTAGCATTGTAACGCTGCTAATGGCAAGTTATAGACAACAGTTCAGCCAGCCACAGCAGTTTGACAAACACCTGCCCCCCCCTCCCTTCACTGTCACTGTTGGCCAGCAGCTTCCAGCGCTTTGCAAATGTCACTCCCCTTTTTACAAACTATTGTTCATCTGCTGATATTTTTATAAGATATTTATTGAGCATTTGCAGAGCAATTATAACCTAAAACTGTCTGCTGCTTCCTTAAAGTTTACATAAGAGCCAACCCGTTTGTGAGAAAAACAGTTGACAAATTGTCCAGTTATTGTGTAACTTTTCCGTCTTCAGTTCCTCTGTGGCTTTTTTCAGCTTTTTATAAAAAGCATTTCAGTGTTTCTGCTGTAGGCAGCAACAGCATAACAGCAATAGATTACATCAATTCTCCATCAGCACATTTGTGATTTAAAAAAAAAAACAGCTTAAAAATCCCAACAAGAAAATTATGTTTTTGTTTTTAACTTCAATTAGGAAACTAGTTCGTACAAAGAGGGAGAAACTGAGCCGTTAGTCTGCATGTGATGTGTTGTGATTCAGATGTGGATCATTAACTGTACTTGTTCTCTAACTGCAGCACATTAACCCTTTGAATCCTGGATCATTTTTTTCTTGTGCTGCATTCAGACGCCTCTCAAAAGCATTTAAACTAACGAAACGTAAGCAAATTGTTTTGATTTCTTTCAACATGGTGTGGAAAGGCAAAGAGCAATTTGGAAAGAAATGTCCAGCAAAATGAAAAAAAAAGTTTAAATCTTTCTATTTTTTCTCTATTTAAATTTTTATGTAATATAATTTATTTGCAATGTCTTACAATTTTTGGCTCATTTCTTGTGAAGCTGCTAATTGCCTTTTTCCCCCCATGTTTTGAATGAAATCAAGCCAGTATGCTCAGGTTTCAAAGGGTTAAAAGCATTATTGATTATGGCAAATCAAAGAGTGACAAGGTGCAGAAGTTTGAAGTTTAGTCTCTCAATGATGCATTGATCTGGAGCAGAAATATTAAACATTCTGATCATGGCTGACTGTTAAAAGCAAAATGCTTCCACAGATTATTACTTTTCTACCAGTGTGTATGTGTGTTACAGTATGTATGTGTGTGTATGTGTGTGCATATGTGTATTTTGCCAGAGGTATCAATCCTTTGGCCATAAAATATTCTTTTCTCTTGCAGTATCTGTCTCTCTTCGTAGGCTTCTGCCGGAGGTGCGAGCCTATTGTAAACACAGTGAACTAAAACTCTGAAAGGGGAAACCAGTGGAGTAACTTTATGTTACCTTAAGTTACTACTTGTTTTATTTTCTCTTTTTTGTGTAGACTTTTTTGTAACAATAATTGAAGTATTTATTTAGTTTATTTAATAACATATTAAAAGATGTATACATATAAATTCTGATTTTGTAGTTAAATACTGTTACATAAAGATGTTAAATCTAATTGTCACTGTAGGTGTAGTGTTGCATTTTGACATAGCCTTGCTGCTTGCGTAGCATGTGCTCTTTTGTTTGTTTCGGCCTGGTTAACGGCTACAAAGCATAACAATGACACTGAGCATAACTTGAATATAACTGTTTAATTCTGTTTTAATTCTGTTGACTAATTTAATTATGTGCATATAGTAATGATAAGTGTAAAATAGCACATTTATACTCTATCAGAATCATGTCACGAGCTATAACAGTCCCCTCTTCACGTTGCAGGTGTTCCTATGGAACATGGATAAGTACACCTTGATCCGGAAGCTGGAGGGGCACCACAATGATGTGGTGTCTTGTGAGTTTTCACCAGATGGGGCGCTGTTGGCCACCGCCTCTTATGACACACGGGTCATCGTATGGGACCACCACAAGGCCACCATCTTGCTGGAACTGGGGTATGAAGAAACATGCAATTATTTTTATTATTTGCAAAAAACAAAAATGTATTTTGTGTACCCGGATTTGAAGATAACTTAAAATGCTCATCCCTGCTGCACACATTCAAGCTGCTCTCTCGTTCTAATCGTCAGCTTTTGTAAAGCCTGCTAGTTTTCATTATAAAATCTGAGTTATAACAGTAACCTTGATCTGTGTCTCAAACTACACGTGAGGTCCTTGAATTTGGGGGAATTGGGCCTGGAAAGTCCTCAAAGTCCTTATGTCTGATATTTCAAAAAAGGTGTGGAAACATTGATCTGCTGAAGACCCCAAGATGCTGTTGTGTTTTGTTAACTTGCTTGAGTGTCTTTATTTTTTATATGTATTTTATTAGGAATTGACAGATTATTGGGGCCGATATTTGGCAGTTTGCCGATTATCTGTATCACATTTTATTTCAATGATAGCCGGTAAAATTAGAACGTGTCAGCATTGGAGGAACTTTTACCTTGTAAAACCTCATTGAGCTGTTGTTATTTATACATTGTTCATTTCAATTTGCACTTGACTTTATAAAAAGTAAAATAGAGAAAAATTTCAGTTTTGATTAAACATTTGCTAAAGGCTTATAAACAGTGGTTTGTGCTGGAGTTTATTATATTCCAAATTCTATTGGAATTTAACAAATATTCTGTTGACAGTAGAATTTTATTGTAAATGCATATTGGTTCCAAATATCAGCCATTAGTCTCATTAACTACTAATAATCGGTATGGACCCTTAAAAACCGACATCGGTTGACTCCTAGACTTTATGCCAGTTTGTTTTGTGAAATAACCTTTATTGATTTATTTATTGTTTGATCTACCAGTGCTAATAACAGAATAATGGTGAATGCCAGAACATAGTGAGCAAAGTTGACTCAGTGAGTCATTTTCCCAGCAACATGCCTGCATCTCTGCTGGTCATAACAGACCGAATAAGGCTGTTATTGCAAAACCCCTGAGGTTACAGAATTGAGCAACTGCATTTTAATGCAACATTTCATTTTCAAAAGAATGAATGTGTAGTTTAAGTTATATACTGATTGATTGTAAAAGGTAGAACAGCCTCACCTCTTTAAAACAGGAAATGTTTACATACTGTGTTGTGTTCGTGTTCTGTTTTTTAACTCTTTCTTTCTTTTATTTTTTTTATAGCCATCTCTTCCCTCCTCCGTCACCCATATTTGCTGGAGGGGCAAATGACCGCTGGGTTCGCTCTGTGAGCTTCTGTCCTGATGGCCGCCACATTGCCAGCATTACAGATGACAGGTAAGACACTGAGCGACCTCAGAGTTAAAAGTATTTCATAAATGGCTATATGGTGTTTTTTCTGTCTATCTCAGTTGACACTTTGGTGTTTTAATGGTTAGTTGTGGGTCTCTGATTTTGGTTTTCTTTCTTAGTTGTGTGTTAAACTTCATATAAAGGTGTTGTCCCATATTGAGGAAAGTGCAGAGCATAACTTATAGAAAACCCCCGAAAAAACACTGTCTGATATTTGCAAAAATATATTTTAATGCAACATTTTGGTACTAGACCACCTGATGCCTGATGAAAGTCTAGTACCAAAAACGTTACATTAAAATAATGATTTTTGTAAGTTAGATATTGTTTTTCACTGAAACCATGAGCACCATAGAAGACCTTAATATCGGCATAGTAAACAATAGAGACGCAAAAAAAAGGTCTAAATAAATAATGAAAGTATTTCCACCTGTGCTGTTCAATTCTTTTATGCTAGAACTGGGGTAAGAAGAAATATGCAAGTATTAATAATTGAATGTGTGTACCAGAATTTGAAGATTACTTAAAATGCTCATCCCTGGTGCACACATTCAGGCTGTTCTCAATTTTTAATCGTGAGCTTTTGTAAAGCCTAAAATAAGTAAAAAAGTCCTTAAAGTCCTTGAATCCCTCAGATGCAAAGTCCTTAAAACCCTGAGTTGCTGTTGGATGCCATGGAGAACTTGAGTCTTGTTAACCTGCTTGAATATCTTACATTTTTAATGTATTTTATTAGGAGTTGACAGATTGTCAGGGCCTATATTTGGTGTTTTGCAGATTGTCTGTTTCGGCATTTGATTTTAATGATAGCTGATACAATTAATTAATTAAAAAGTGCAAGGAAACATTGGAGGAACTTTTACTTTTTTATTTATTTATTTTTCTTTTTTCTTCAAGTGAGCTAAAGGGAAAAAACAACCTATAATTTAAGTAAATATTAGCTCGGAATTGAAGTTTTACGGTATGACGTGTGTGTGTGTATATATATATATATATATATATATATATATATATATTTTTTTTTTTTTTTTTTTATTTATTTTATTTTTTTTTTTTTTCCCATATCAGGGACATTGACTTTTTCATGGTGTCTGCTGTAGGAGGTTAGATGTATCAACGTGACAGTTTCATCAGGAGATAAACAAGTGCACTTCTGTTTCAAAGTGTACAAATCCTGACTGAAAAATGACTTCAGTATGAGCTTCGACACAAACCCACATGTTCAGCTTTGAGCCTCATGAGTGGATCTTAGTGCGCTCTGATGCTTATTAGTGCACACGGCTGCTGTGTAAACAGAGCGCAGCAGAAAAGCTTCTCTGTTTGCTGCTATTTGTTTTTAAATCTCGCACTGAGTCATGAGTCTTAATGGGGCCGGAGAGCGCAGAGCTACTGTATGCTGCTCTGTTTGGACTGGTCACATGACGAGTCACAAGTTGGCTATTAATCACTCTGATGGCTGGCTGGCCGAGGGCTCATTTGTTGGCAGGAAATACGTTGAGAAGAGAGGCAGAGGGAACCTCTGTAAAATGGCGGTTGTGGAAAAAAAGCCCTCCCCCTGAAGGGAAAACACTGGCAGTCAGAGCGTTTTGACCAGCAGTGGAGTGTTTTTAGGAACATTAAAATGAGGAAATACAAGGAATCAACAGATTCAAATGAATAGAGAAGTGTTTATGACTTTTTTTTTTTTTGCTTTATTCAGAGAAAAATAGACTGACAAGCTCTTGCCAGATTACCATGACATTAGATGTCTGAATCCTCTACATCTAATTTATAATCTAAGCATGTTAATTTAGATTGTTAAAAGTCTTATCAGTCTCAGGGTTAGATTAGCAATAAACTTTGATAAACTTAACTTTAATAAACTGATTACATGCGACACAGTGTATATTGCTATATTTTTAAATGTCCTTTAAACTACTGTTAACTAACTTCTGTCAAAATTGTCTAACAACAACAACAACATAATAAGTGGATGTCTGTAGCTTGTGCTGTTGCCAAAAAGTTGATTTTGTGTAAATGGAGAGACAGCAGTGCTCTACACATTCAAGACTGGACTGATGCAATGTTGCAAATAGCTAAATTCGCTGGCTTTTTAAAAGAGCTTGATAGGCTGCATGAAGTGCAAAGTGCAGTCATGTTAAATAGTTAAAATATCACTCATGGAACAAGCTGCGATACATTGAATATATTCGCTGTATCGCCCAACCTTAATTACATCCATGCCATCCAATAATAACCACAGACTGTGTAAAATAATGGATGTAGCCACAATGACATCACCCGTTGGTTTGTGGACTCCCGTTTTAAACGTCACATTTGATATTTGGCCCTCAACATCTTGGATTTTTTGGAGCCAGAAGTGACCATATTTGGACAACAAAAGTGTGGAGATAACGCTTGCTGCTAGCTTGGTAAGCACAGTGTTTTTACACCTATCATAAACTGACCATGCTAATGCTTATTTTGGCTAGCAATAAAAAACAGGCTTAAAACCATTAAGAAAATTTACAGACAAAATAATATGCGACTCTTTAGGGGTGCAGTGTTTCTATACGCTGATGTTTGTGTTTTTAGATTGTAATTATCGGCAGCCTCTAAGGCTTTTAGATTTTCAGTCTTGTTAAACCTTTGAGACAAAAGCAAATTGGCTTGATGTCTTTCAAAAACATGATAAAAGGCGATGAGAATCTGAAAAAGAAAAGACCCAGAAATTACCAAAAAAAGGTACAATAAAATTACCTGAAAATCAGAAAAAATTAGAAAAATAAAGGAGTAAAAGGAAAATGAACTGAGTCAAAGTGCCAAATAATAATAATGTTAAATCATTTAAAATATATAATTGTAAGTTTAGTTTTTCGGACATTTTCCCCCCGCTTCTTTAAAAATGATTTTCCAAATCTACTAATTTCTTGTAATTTGCAGAACAGTTCTTGTTGCTTGTTGCCTTTTTTCACCTGTTTTCAAATGAAAGCAAACCAATTTGCTCCAATTACAGAGGTTTCAATACTTGCGAAGGTGTCTGAACGTAGCACGAGAAAAGTGTAAAGTTAGGAGTGTCATGAGAGACGGATATTTGTTTAAAACAGAAAAACATTGAAGCAGCAGAGGCAGAGATATCTTGACTTTTAGTGTCGATTGTGGGTCAGAAAAAGATTTTACATTTCCCATGATGCAACCATCATGTTTTTTTAAGCACGCAGTTTAGATTGTGACAGTGTTTTTTGTCTCGGTCTCTGCTCAGGCTGGTTCGGTTCTGGAGCATCGAGGAACGGGCTCCTCAGGCCATCTCCTCGCTCTCTAACGGCCTCTGCTGTGCCTTCTCCGCTGAAGGAGGCGTCCTTGCCGCTGGGTAAGTCTCCGTGTACCGACACTATAAGCTGCTTTTTTCAAAACCCAAAAATCAAAAATTTTGATCTTGTCAGTACTGCTGTCGAGTCCTGTGGGATCTATAACATAACGTCACATCTCCAGTCGAGTCATTTAAGTCCGGTCACTGATTCGCATACATCGATTTGCTCACATTGATTTTTACATCATCATCATCCACTCACAGCAGTGAGAAACACACCCAAACTTTTCAGAAAGTCCCGTCAGTTCAAAATATGTTGAAATCTGAGTTAAAATCAGCAGGATAAGAGCTTGTTAGCTAAATAAACGTGGACGCATTAGGTTTCATTGCGATATGTCCAAGGTCGTCTCAGTAAAATGACTATTAGGCAAAGGTAAATAAAACGTCATCATGATGTGTTCAAATGTAACATCAAGAAAAAGAAACTGTAGTTTTTAACGAATAAAACAATAATAATAATTATTATAATTAATAAACTTAATAAATAAGTAAAAAAAAATTAAAAACAACAGTATTACAATATTACAGAATACAACTACATTAACAATAATAATCAAATGATAATAATAATTAATTCACCAATCAATCAACCGATTTCAAATTAAAAACATTTTTAAAAAGCCTTTGTTGAGGACTCAATAGTGGTGGTTAATAAAAATGAACAGTCCCCATCCCAAACTGAGACACACCCTCCTGAACACACACACGCACACACACACACACACACTCAGTGTGTCTCAGTCACACCCTATGAAACCAGTTCTCCGTGTTTTGTTCCAGTTTGTGGGCGCTGTTAGCGAGCTCTGAGCGTTCTCTGCAATTTTCTTGCCAGTTTTAGTGTCAAAATTGCGTCTGTGCTTTGTTTGATTTGTTTTTTTTGTTTGGTTTTGTTTTGTTTGCAGGACTCGTGACGGCAGCGTGCACTTCTGGGAGTGTCCGCGTAGCGTTGCCAGCCTGCAGCACATGTGCAGGATGTCTCTCCGCCGGGTGCTGACCACCCAGCAGGTGGAAGACCTGGCGATTCCCACGCCGCTGCGCGACTACCTGACCTACAAGGTCATCTAATTCCCCCCGACCCAACTGCACCATGCTGGAGAACCAATGAATTATTTTCTAAAAAAAAAAAAAACAAAACAAAAAACAGTTTTTCACAGAACTTAGTCGAACGCAACCAGGACAGGAGGAAAATCCCGGAGCTACGTTCTCGACCGAAACCCCGCCACCTCCACTCACAGCAGGATATTGTGTTGTTTTGTAAATATTTATTTTTGTAAGTAATTGAGTGTGATTCTGAGGCCTCCTGCGCCCTCCGACACCTCGCTGGGTTCAGCTCCTCTTCCGGCTCGCCACCAGGTTCAGTAAACCTTCATCTTTTCTTCCGACTTGAAACGTCTGTTGCACTTAATGTGAGAAGCTTTGCGGCTGCGCTTAATGTCTGTTTCTCTGTGTGTGAGTGAGCTAAAGGGAAGAGACGCCGGGTGCTTAAAGCACGCCGGGTGCTCGAGGCCGACACTCTGTGAAACACTGATACTGCTGGCGTGTAGTTTCTTTACATCACATCAGTGGCATAAAAGAAAAACAATCAAGCTGTTTTTTAAGTGATTTTTAATATTTCTCTAAAACAGTTTTTGCCCCGACATGACACACTTGACTCTGAAGCCGGGACTTCTTTAATGTGCGTGAGCAGCAGTTTTTATTTCAGATACAAAACCATTTGCAAAATGTGTCAGACCTTCAATGATCCAACACAGTGTAATTAAATTCCTGCAGTTTGGTCACAGCAGAGCGAGAATTCTCAATCGCGGCAGACATATTAGTATATCAGCTATTTGCAGAAATATTGGTGTTGGCATATATTTACGCTGCTAAATTACAAGAAGTTGAATAAGAGATAAACCAAAGATCTTTTAAAAAGCAGCAATTTATAGTTTGTCCACACATTTTACAGTGTTTTTTTTAACACTGTAAAATGTTCTGCGCAGGGCAGCGTAAACCCATTGAAATCTGAGCAAATTGATTTCTCTTAAAAACATTCAAAAACACAAAGAACAGCAAAAGAAAAAATGACCCCAAAATTAGCAAGAAATTAATAAAAAGTACAAGAAAATTACTTGGATTATTTAAAAAAAAAAAAAGAAAAGAAATTTTAAAAATGGAATTATGATAATTATTTAATATTATTATGATATTTAAAATAATTTAATTTTTTCCTAGCTAAAAAAAAAGATTTCTAAATCGGCTTTTTTTTTTGTAATTTTGTGTAACATTTCTTATGAGGTTGCTCATTGTCTTTGCTCATTTTCATGTTTTTGAAAGAAAAACAGCACAAAAAAATGTATGTAGCTCCAGGTTTCAGAGGATTAAATCAATTGATATATTATTGAATTTAAAAAAAAACTTGATCAAACTCAGAATTAACCCTTAAAAACCCTGTCTGAAGGTCTGCTGGTTCATCATAGATCTGTGTGGCAGTATCGTTTTTCTTTTTTGCTTTAAAGCTGCCCTGCAGAGTTCCTGACCACCAGTTTGGAGCTGGATTTATGAGGAGGTCGCCTTTTTGTTTCTGCTGCAAGCTTTAGCAGGGTGACACTTTCCGAATGGTTTCACGCTGGTTTGATAGTTTTGGTAATGTGCCGAAAAAAAACAGCAAAACGCGGAAATAAGATTAGAAATGGATGTAAACAGCGTCGGCTCCAGAATGACTGAAATCGCTTTGCAAAAGATTTCCTCTTCCAACACACTCATCAGGCCTCAAGAAAACACGAGAAAACACACATCATGTGATGAAAAACACTGAATGTAAACAATAACTTTGTTTACAAAAAAAACTCCACACGTTACCTTTTACAACCCTAAAATGGCCCCGAAATATGCTACCTGATTTCACGATGCAGGTGTAGCCCGCCCGAACATGTCTCAGGCTGGAGATATAAATGGCAGTATACTTAAAGTGTGTGTGTGTGTGTGTGTGTGTGTGTGTGTGTGTGTGTGTGTGTGTGTGTGTGTGTGTGTGGCCTGCCCTGACGTGGCAGTACGAAGCCTTGAGATCAGTGTTTCACACTGAAGCGAAGCACCTCTGCCGCTTAACTACTATCTATATTTGAACTTGTACAAACGCCTGTATACAGTTTCATGTGATATGTGTGTATATATTATATATATATAAAATTGTATCATGTCTATAAACTAGTTTTAAGATTTTTGTTTTATTTTTCTCCCCACTTTGTCACTTAAATTCCAGCTCTTTTGACGAACATTTGTATTTTTGTATTTTTTGTTCTCCTTTAAATGTGAAAGTGTCTACAAACAACTACACGTCTTATCGCTAAAGCGCAGGAAGGTGCACCGCAGATCGTAGCGGGTCCAATTTAGTCTTTTTGCTGTCGATAGAAATCACAATAAACAATTCAAGCGACCCGAAGATAATCAAAAGCTGCAGACTGATCGTCCGTGCGTTGACCTTCGTGTTCACTCTCGATGCAAACACACGCTCGTGATAATCCACGAAGAAGCAGCATTCTTAAAATCGTCTGTTTCTTGATTGTCATTTTCAGCTCGTCAGTGTTTGCGAGCGTAAAAACTATTCGCGATAAATGAGAGTTGTTTTTTTTCTGAAAGTTACGTACCTACTTTGTATTCGGAATTTCAATTTGCGCAGTTTGAGGGTTAACGGAAACCCGCCGACTGTCGTGTCGTCCTTCTTTGCAGTAAGTTCCCTGACGGTCAGTGCTAATGCCAAAGGTTTTCAGATCGTTGGTTCGTCATAATTGTTTCGTGAATGGGCTGCAGAGTTCTCTGTACGTGATGATGTTCGTGTTCCTGCGTTTCAAAAATCACAGTCCTGCCTCAGTGACACGCAGTATGAAGCGCTAAATACATCAGATATATATGAATGTACAAAGTTCCTTTTTTGTAATTTTTTTTGTTTGTGTGTAGTTTTAATAAAGGCTTTTTGACAAAATTATTATTATTGTGTTTGTGTTCATTCAATCATTGCGTTTTCCTGCAGGGATTGTGCCACCAAAAGCAGGTATTCGAAGCCCGCTTTTAGTACGCAAAGAGGGAGACTTTATAACCAAAGCTGACGGAGACGGACACCAGTGAGGAGCACGGACGTGACGAGTTCGTACGTTCGCTCTTTCATCGGGATCCTCAGCGTTTGTTCGACGTGCCATATTGTGGCGTTTTTGGTCGTTTTTGCAACATTTAATGCTATGACGTAACTCAGCACGCTATTTAATGCAGTTTTCAGCAGTTTTCAGATGTTTTTGGGACATGTCATTTTTTGACATTTATGCCATACTATATTATGCCACGTTATTTTTTTGGTTCATTTTCTCAACATGCCATGTTATGGTGTTTACGGCCGTTTTTGCAACTTTTTATGCTATGTTGTGTCTTGGCACGCTATTTCAGGAGGTTTGAAGGTGTTTTCAACTGTTTTTGGGACATGTCATTTTTTACACATTTTTCGCCATACTTTAGCCTTGTCTTTAGGGTCATTTTTTCGACATGCCATATTATGGTGTTTACGGCCGTTGTTGCAACTTTCTATGCTATGGCATGTCTTGGCTCGCTATTAAATGGGGCTTTAAATACCTTTCAGCTGTTTTGGGACATGTCATTTTTTGCCATTTTTGCCATACTATTGCGTTATTTTTTTGGTTCATTTTATCAACATGCCATGTTAGGATGTTTACGGTCGTTTTTGCAACTTTCTATGCTATGGCGTGTCTCAGCACGCTGTTTAATGCTGTTTTGAGGTGTTTTCAGCTGTTTTTGGGACATGTCATTTTTTTGCCATTTTTGCCTTGCTTTTGTTGTCATTTTTTGGACATTGTATATTATGGTGTTTTTGGCCATATGTGCATGTTTAAATGCTATGGCGTGTCTCAGCACACTATTTAATGCTGTTTTGAGGTGTTTTAAGCTGTTTTTGGGACATGTCAATTTTGGCATTTTTTTTCCATTTTTGCCATACTATAGCCTTGCTATTTTGGTCATTTTTTGGAAATTGTATATTATGGTGTTTTTGGCAATATTTAAATGTTTAAATGCTATGGAGTGTTTCAGCGTGATATTTAATGCTGTTTTGAGGTGTTTTAAGCTGTTTTTGGGATATGTTATTTTTTGCCTCTTTTCCATTTTTGCCATGCTATAGCCTTGCTATTTTAGTAATTTTTTGACGTTGTATTTTATGTTTTTTTTTTGGACATATTTGCATGTTTAAATGCTAAGGCTTGTCTCAGCACGCTGTTTAATGCTGTTTTGAGGTGTTTTAAGCTGTTTTTGGGACATGTCAATTTTGTCCTTTTTTGCCATTTTTGCCATACTATAGCCTTGCTATTTTGGTCATTTTTTGGACATCATATATTATGGTGTTTTTGGCAATATTTAAATGTTTAAATGCTATGGAGTGTTTCAGCGTGTTATTTAATGCTGTTTTGAGGTGTTTTAAGCTGTTTTTGGGACATGTCATTTTTTGCCATTCTTCCATTGTTGCCATACTATAGCCTTGCTATTTTGGTATTTTTTGGACCTTGTATGTTAGGGTCTAATTGGTCATATCTGCATGTTTAAATGCTATGGCATGTCTCAGCACGCTATTTAATGCTGTTTTGAGGTGTTTTAAGCTGTTTTTGGTACATGCCATTTTTTGCCTCTTTTCCATTTTTGCCATACTATAGCCTTGCTTTTGTTGTCATTTTTTGGACGTTGTATATTATGGTGTTTTTGGCAATATTTAAATGTTTAAATGCTATGGAGTGTTTCAGTGTGCTATTTAATGCTGTTTTGAGGTGTTTTAAGCTGTTTTTGGGACATGTCATTTTTTGCCATTCTTCCATTTTTGCCATACTATAGCCTTGCTTTTGTTGTCATTTTTTGGAGATTGTATATTATGGTGTTTTTGGCTATATTTGCATGTTTAAATGCTAAGGCTTGTCTCAGCACGCTGTTTAATGCTGTTTTGAGGTGTTTTAAGCTGTTTTTGGGACATGTCATTTTTGTCCTTTTTTGCCGTTTTTGCCATACTATAGCCTTGCTATTTTGGTCATTTTTTGGACATTGTATATTATGGTATTTTTGGCCATATTTGAATGTTTAAATGCTATGGCGTGTCTCAGCACACTAATTAATGCTGTTTTGAGGTGTTTTAAGCTATTTTTGGGACATGTCATTTTTTGCCTTTTTTCCATTTTTGCCATACTATAGCCTTGCTATTTTGGTCATTTTTTGGACATCATATATTATGGTGTTTTTGGCAATATTTAAATGTTTAAATGCTATGCAGTGTTTCAGCGTGTTATTTAATGCTGTTTTGAGGTGTTTTAAGCTGTTTTTGGGACATGTCATTTTTTGCCATTTTTGCCATTTTTGCCATACTATAGCCTTGCTATTTTGGTCATTTTTTGGACATCGTGTATTATGGTGTTTTTGGCAATATTTAAATGTTTTAATGCTATGCAGTGTTTCAGCGTGCTATTTAATGCTGTTTTGAGGTGTTTTAAGCTGTTTTTGGGACATGTCATTTTTTGCCATACTTCCATTGTTGCCATACTATAGACTTGCTTTTGTTGTCATTTTTTGGACCTTGTATATTATCGTGTAATTGTCCATATTTGCATGTTTAAATGCTATGGCGTGTCTCAGCATGCTATTTAATGCTGTTTTGAGGTGTTTTAAGCTGTTTTGGGGACATGTCAGTTTTGTCCTTTTTTGCCATTTTTGCCATACTATAGCCTTGCTTTTGTTGTTATTTTTTGGACATTGTATATTGTGGAACGTCCAAAAAATGACCGAAAAGGCAAGGCTATAGTATGGAAAAATGTCAAAATATGACACGTCCCAAAAACAACTGAAAAAACCTCAAAACAGCATAAAATATCGTGCTAAGACACGCCATAGCAAAGAAACTTTCAGAAATATTCAAAAACACCATGAAGTGCGATGTCCAAAAAATGACAGAAAAGGCAAGGCTATAGTATGGAAAAATGTCAAAACATGACACATTCCCAAAACAGCTGAAAACAGCTGAAAACACCTCAAAACAGCAATAAATAGCGTGCTAAGACACGCCATAGCAAAGAAACTTTCAGAAACATTCAAAAACACCATACTATGGAGTGTTTCAGCGTGATATTTAATGCTGTTTTGAGGTGTTTTAAGCTGTTTTTGGGATATGTTATTTTTTGCCTCTTTTCCATTTTTGCCATACTATAGCCTTGCTATTTTAGTAATTTTTCGACGTTGTATTTTATGGGGTTTTTTTGGCATATTTGCATGTTTAAATGCTATGGCGTGTCTCAGCACGCTGTTTAATGCTGTTTTGAGGTGTTTTAAGCTGTTTTTGGGACATGTCATTTTTGTCCTTTTTTGCCATTTTTGCCATACTATAGCCTTGCTATTTTGGTCATTTTTTGGACATCGTATATTATGGTGTTTTTGGCAATATTTAAATGTTTAAATGCTATGGAGTGTTTCAGTGTGCTATTTAATGCTGTTTTGAGGTGTTTTAAGCTGTTTTTGGGACATGTCATTTTTTGCCATTCTTCCATTGTTGCCATACTATAGCCTTGCTATTTTGGTATTTTTTGGACATTGTATATTATGGTGTCTTTGGCCATATTTGCATGTTTAAATGCTATGGTGTGTCTCAGCACACTATTTAATGCTGTTTTGAGGTGTTTTAAGCTGTTTTTGGGACATGCCATTTTTTGCCATTTTTGCCATACTATAGCCTTGCTTTTGTTGTCATTTTTTCGACGTTGTATTTTATGGTGTTTTTGGCTATATTTGCATGTTTAAATGCTAAGGCTTGTCTCAGCACGCTATTTAATGCTGTTTTGAGGTGTTTTAAGCTGTTTTTGGGACATGTCAATTTTGTCCTTTTTTGCCATTTTTGCCATACTATAGCCTTGCTTTTGTTGTCATTTTTTGAACATTGTATATTATGGTATTTTTGGCCATATTTGAATGTTTAAATGCTATGGCATATCTTAGCACGCTATTTAATGCTGTTTTGAGGTGTTTTAAGCTGTTTTTGGGATATGTCATTTTTTGCCATTTTTGCCATTTTTGTCATACTATAGCCTTGCTATTTTGGTCATTTTTTGGACATCGTATATTATGGTGTTTTTGGCAATATTTAAATGTTTAAATGCTATGCAGTGTTTCAGCGTGCTATTTAATGCTGTTTTGAGGTGTTTTAAGCTGTTTTTGGGACATGTCATTTTTTGCCATACTATAGACTTGCTTTTGTTGTCATTTTTTGGACCTTGTATATTATCGTGTAATTGTCCATATTTGCATGTTTAAATGCTATGGCGTGTCTCAGCATGCTATTTAATGCTGTTTTGAGGTGTTTTAAGCTGTTTTTGGGACATGTCAGTTTTGTCCTTTTTTGCCATTTTTGCCATACTATAGCCTTGCTTTTGTTGTCATTTTTTGGACATTGTATATTGTGGAACGTCCAAAAAATAAAATAGCGTGCAAAGACACGCCATAGCAAAGAAACTTTCAGAAATATTCAAAAACACCATAAAGTACGATGTCCAAAAAATGACCGAAAAGGCAAGGCTATAGTATGGAAAAATGTCAAAATATGACACGTCCCAAAAACAGCTGAAAACACCTCAAAACAACTTTAAATAGCGTTGTAAGACACGCCATAGCAAAAAAATCTTTCAAAAACGGCCAAAAACACCCGAATGCGGAACGTCCAAAAAATGACCGAAAAGGCAAGGCTATAGTATGGAAAAATGTCAAAATATGACACGTCCCAAAAACAGCTGAAAACACCTCAAAACAGCATAAAATAGCGTGCAAAGACACGCCATAGCAAAGAAACTTTCAGAAACATTCAAAAACACCATAAAATATGATTTTGGAAAAATGACCGAAAAGGCATGGAAAGGTATGGAAAAATGTCAAAATATGACACGTCCCCAAAACAGCTGAAAACACCTCAAAACAGCATAAAATAGCGTGCTAAGACACGCCATAGCAAAGAAACTTTCAGAAACATTCAAAAACACCATAAAGTACGATGTCCAAAAAATGACCGAAAAGGCAAGGCTATAGTATGGAAAAATGTCAAAATATGACACGTCCCAAAAACAGCTGAAAACACCTCAAAACAGCATAAAATAGCGTGCTAAGACACGCCATTGCAAAGAAACTTTCAGAAATGTTCAAAAACACCATGAAGTGCGATGTCCAAAAAATCACAGAAAAGGCAAGGCTATAGTATGGAAAAATGTCAAAATATGACACGTCCCAAAAACAGCTGAAAACACCTCAAAACAGCATAAAATAGCGTGCTAAGACACGCCATAGCAAAGAAACTTTCAGAAACATTCAAAAACACCATAAAGTACGATGTCCAAAAAATGACCGAAAAGGCAAGGCTATAGTATGGAAAAATGTCAAAATATGACACGTCCCAAAAACAGCTGAAAACACCTCAAAACAGCATAAAATAGCGTGCTAAGACACGCCATAGCAAAGAAACTTTCAGAAATGTTCAAAAACACCATGAAGTAGGATGTCCAAAAAATCACAGAAAAGGCAAGGCTATAGTATGGAAAAATGTCAAAATATGACACGTCCCAAAAACAGCTGAAAACACCTCAAAACAACTTTAAATAGCGTTGTAAGACACGCCATAGCAAAAAAATCTTTCAAAAACGGCCAAAAACACCCGAATGCGGAACGTCCCAAAAATGACCGAAAAGGCAAGGCTATAGTATGGAAAAATGTCAAAATATGACACGTCCCCAAAACAGCTGAAAACACCTCAAAACAGCATAAAATAGCGTGCTAAGACACGCCATAGCAAAGAAACTTTCAGAAACATTCAAAAACACCATAAAGTACGATGTCCAAAAAATGACCGAAAAGGCAAGGCTATAGTATGGAAAAATGTCAAAATATGACACGTCCCAAAAACAGCTGAAAACACCTCAAAACAGCATAAAATAGCGTGCTAAGACACGCCTTTGCAAAGAAACTTTCAGAAATATTCAAAAACACCATAAAGTACGATGTCCAAAAAATGACCGAAAAGGCAAGGCTATAGTATGGAAAAATGTCAAAATATGACACGTCCCCAAAACAGCTGAAAACACCTAAAACAGCATAGAATAGCGTGCAAAGACACGCCATAGCAAAGAAAACTTTCAGAAATATTCAAAAACACCATAAAGTAGAATGTCCAAAAAATGACCGAAAAGGCAAGGCTATAGTATGGAAAAATGTCAAAATATGACACGTCCCCAAAACAGCTGAAAACACCTCAAAACAGCATAAAATAGCGTGCTAAGACACGCCATAGCAAAGAAACTTTCAGAAACATTCAAAAACACCATGAAGTGCGATGTCCAAAAAATGACCGAAAAGGCAAGGCTATAGTATGGAAAAATGTCAAAATATGACACGTCCCAAAAACAGCTGAAAACACCTCAAAACAGCATAAAATAGCGTGCTAAGACACGCCATTGCAAAGAAACTTTCAGAAATGTTCAAAAACACCATGAAGTGCGATGTCCAAAAAATCACAGAAAAGGCAAGGCTATAGTATGGAAAAATGTCAAAATATGACATGTCCCAAAAACAGCTGAAAACACCTCAAAACAACTTTAAATAGCGTTGTAAGACACACCATAACAAAAAAATCTTTCAAAAACGGCCAAAAACACCCGAATGCGGAACGTCCCAAAAATGACCGAAAAGGCAAGGCTATAGTATGGAAAAATGTCAAAATATGACACGTCCCAAAAACAGCTGAAAACACCTCAAAAAAACTTTAAATAGCATGCAAAGACACGCCATAGCAAAGAAACTTTCAGAAATATTCAAAAACACCATAAAGTACGATGTCCAAAAAATGACCGAAAAGGCAAGGCTATAGTATGGAAAAATGTCAAAATATGACACGTCCCCAAAACAGCTGAAAACACCTCAAAACAGCATAAAATAGCGTGCAAAGACACGCCATAGCAAAGAAACTTTCAGAAATATTCAAAAACACCATAAAGTACGATGTCCAAAAAATGACCGAAAAGGCAAGGCTATAGTATGGAAAAATGTCAAAATATGACACGTCCCCAAAACAGCTGAAAACACCTCAAAACAGCATAAAATAGCGTGCTAAGACACGCCATTGCAAAGAAACTTTCAGAAATGTTCAAAAACACCATGAAATGCGATGTCCAAAAAATGACCGAAAAGGCAAGGCTATAGTATGGAAAAATGTCAAAATATGACACGTCCCAAAACAGCTGAAAACACCCCAAAACAACTTTAAAATGCGTTGTAAGACACGCCATAGCAAAAAAATCTTTCAAAAACGGCCAAAAACACCCAAAGGCCGAACGTCCAAAAAATGACCGAAAAGGCAAGGCTATAGTATGGAAAAATGTCAAAATATGACACGTCCCCAAAACAGCTGAAAACACCTCAAAACAGCATAAAATAGCGTGCTAAGACACGCCATAGCAAAGAAACTTTCAGAAACATTCAAAAACACCATGAAGTGCGATGTCCAAAAAATGACCGAAAAGGCAAGGCTATAGTATGGAAAAATGTCAAAATATGACACGTCCCAAAAACAGCTGAAAACACCTCAAAAAAACTTTAAATAGCATGCAAAGACACGCCATAGCAAAGAAACTTTCAGAAATATTCAAAAACACCATAAAGTACGATGTCCAAAAAATGCCCGAAAAGGCAAGGCTATAGTATGGAAAAATGTCAAAATATGACACGTCCCCAAAACAGCTGAAAACACCTCAAAACAGCATAAAATAGCGTGCAAAGACACGCCATAGCAAAGAAACTTTCAGAAATATTCAAAAACACCATGAAGTGCGATGTCCAAAAAATGACCGAAAAGGCAAGGCTATAGTATGGAAAAATGTCAAAATATGACACGTCCCAAAAACAGCTGAAAACACCTCAAAACAACTTTAAATAGCGTTGTAAGACACGCCATAGCAAAAAAATCTTTCAAAAGCATTCAAAAACACCCGAATCACGACGTCAAAAAATGACCGAAAAGGCAAGGCTATAGTATGGAAAAATGTCAAAATATGACACGTCCCAAAAACAGCTGAAAACACCTCAAAACAGCATAAAATAGCGTGCTAAGACACGCCATTGCAAAGAAACTTTCAGAAATATTCAAAAACACCATAAAGTACGATGTCCAAAAAATGACCGAAAAGGCAAGGCTATAGTATGGAAAAATGTCAAAATATGACACGTCCCAAAAACAGCTGAAAACACCTCAAAACAACTTTAAATAGCGTTGTAAGACACGCCATAGCAAAAAAATCTTTCAAAAACGGCCAAAAACACCCGAATGCGGAACGTCCAAAAAATGACCGAAAAGGCAAGGCTATAGTATGGAAAAATGTCAAAATATGACACGTCCCAAAAACAGCTGAAAACACCTCAAAACAGCATAAAATAGCGTGCTAAGACACACCATTGCAAAGAAACTTTCAGAAACATTCAAAAACACCATATAGTACGAAGTCCAAAAAATGACCGAAAAGGCAAGGCTATAGTATGGAAAAATGTCAAAATATGACACGTCCCAAAAACAGCTGAAAACACCTCAAAACAGCATAAAATAGCGTGCTAAGACACGCCATTGCAAAGAAACTTTCAGAAATGTTCAAAAACACCATGAAATG
The DNA here is from genome assembly GCF_026936395.1 of Plectropomus leopardus. NCBI lineage: Eukaryota > Metazoa > Chordata > Actinopteri > Perciformes > Serranidae > Plectropomus > Plectropomus leopardus. The sequence continues at coordinate 2,158,850 of NC_142181.1, read as the reverse complement.
CGATGTCCAAAAAATCACAGAAAAGGCAAGGCTATAGTATGGAAAAATGTCAAAATATGACACGTCCCAAAAACAGCTGAAAACACCTCAAAAAAACTTTAAATAGCGTGCAAAGACACGCCATAGCAAAGAAACTTTCAGAAATATTCAAAAACACCATAAAGTACGATGTCCAAAAAATGACCGAAAAGGCAAGGCTATAGTATGGAAAAATGTCAAAATATGACACGTCCCAAAAACAGCTGAAAACACCTCAAAACAACTTTAAATAGCGTTGTAAGACACGCCATAGCAAAAAATCTTTCAAAATATTCAAAAACACCCGAATGCGAACGTCCAAAAATGACCGAAAAGGCAAGGCTATAGTATGGAAAAATGTCAAAATATGACACGTCCCAAAAACAGCTGAAAACACCTCAAAACAGCATAAAATAGCGTGCTAAGACACGCCATAGCAAAGAAACTTTCAGAAACATTCAAAAACACCATGAAGTGCGATGTCCAAAAAATGACCGAAAAGGCAAGGCTATAGTATGGAAAAATGTCAAAATATGACACGTCCCAAAAACAGCTGAAAACACCTCAAAAAAACTTTAAATAGCATGCAAAGACACGCCATAGCAAAGAAACTTTCAGAAATATTCAAAAACACCATAAAGTACGATGTCCAAAAAATTACCAATAAGGCAAGGCTATAGTATGGAAAAATGTCAAAATATGACACGTCCCCAAAACAGCTGAAAACACCTCAAAACAGCATAAAATAGCGTGCAAAGACACGCCATAGCAACAAAATCTTTCAAAAACGGCCAAAAACACCCGAATGCGGAACGTCCAAAAAATGACCGAAAAGGCAAGGCTATAGTATGGAAAAATGTCAAAATATGACACGTCCCAAAAACAGCTGAAAACACCTCAAAACAACTTTAAATAGCGTTGTAAGACACGCCATAGCAAAAAATCTTTCAAAATATTCAAAAACACCCGAAAGCGGAACGTCCAAAAAATGACCGAAAAGGCAAGGCTATAGTATGGAAAAATGTCAAAATATGACACGTCCCAAAAACAGCTGAAAACACCTCAAAACAGCATAAAATAGCGTGCTAAGACACGCCATTGCAAAGAAACTTTCAGAAATATTCAAAAACACCATAAAGTACGATGTCCAAAAATGACCGAAAAGGCAAGGCTATAGTATGGAAAAATGTCAAAATATGACACGTCCCAAAAACAGCTGAAAACACCTCAAAACAACTTTAAATAGCGTTTGTAAGACACGCCATAGCAAAAAATCTTTCAAAAATATTCAAAACACCCGAAATGCGGGCGTCCAAAAAATGACCGAAAAGGCAAGGCTATAGTATGGAAAAATGTCAAAATATGACACGTCGCCAAAACAGCTGAAAACACCTCAAAACAGCATAAAATAGCGTGCTAAGACACGCCATAGCAAAGAAACTTTCAGAAACATTCAAAAACACCATAAAGTACGATGTCCAAAAAATGACCGAAAAGGCAAGGCTATAGTATGGAAAAATGTCAAAATATGACACGTCCCAAAAACAGCTGAAAACACCTCAAAACAGCATAAAATAGCGTGCTAAGACACGCCATTGCAAAGAAACTTTCAGAAATATTCAAAAACACCATAAAGTACGATGTCCAAAAAATGACCGAAAAGGCAAGGCTATAGTATGGAAAAATGTCAAAATATGACACGTCCCAAAAACAGCTGAAAACACCTCAAAACAACTTTAAATAGCGTTGTAAGACACGCCATAGCAAAAAAATCTTTCAAAATATTCAAAAACACCGAATGCGGAACGTCAAAAAATGACCGAAAAGGCAAGGCTATAGTATGGAAAAATGTCAAAATATGACACGTCGCCAAAACAGCTGAAAACACCTCAAAACAGCATAAAATAGCGTGCTAAGACACGCCATAGCAAAGAAACTTTCAGAAATATTCAAAACACCATAAAGTACGATGTCCAAAAAATGACCGAAAAGGCAAGGCTATAGTATGGAAAAATGTCAAAATATGACACGTCCCAAAAACAGCTGAAAACACCTCAAAACAGCATAAAATAGCGTGCTAAGACACGCCATAGCAAAGAAACTTTCAGAAACATTCAAAAACACCATGAAGTGCGATGTCCAAAAAATGACCGAAAAGGCAAGGCTATAGTATGGAAAAATGTCAAAATATGACACGTCCCAAAAACAGCTGAAAACACCTCAAAACAGCATAAAATAGCGTGCTAAGACACGCCATAGCAAAGAAACTTTCAGAAATGTTCAAAAACACCATGAAGTGCGATGTCCAAAAAATCACAGAAAAGGCAAGGCTATAGTATGGAAAAATGTCAAAATATGACATGTCCCAAAAACAGCTGAAAACACCTCAAAACAACTTTAAATAGCGTTGTAAAGACACACCATAACAAAAAATCTTTCAAAAACGGCCAAAAACACCGAATGCGAAGCGTCAAAAATGACCGAAAAGGCAAGGCTATAGTATGGAAAAATGTCAAAATATGACACGTCCCAAAACAGCTGAAAACACCTCAAAAAACTTTAAATAGCGTGCTAAGACACGCCATAGCAAAGAAACTTTCAGAATTATTCAAAAACACCATGAAGTGCGATGTCCAAAAAATGACCGAAAAGGCAAGGCTATAGTATGGAAAAATGTCAAAATATGACACGTTCCCAAAACAGCTGAAAACACCTCAAAACAGCATAAAATAGCGTGCAAAGACACGCCATAGCAAAGAAACTTTCAGAAATATTCAAAAACACCATAAAGTACGATGTCCAAAAAATGACCGAAAAGGCAAGGCTATAGTATGGAAAAATGTCAAAATATGACACGTCACCAAAACAACTGAAACACCTCAAAACAGCCTAAAATAACGTGCTAAGACATGCCATAGCAAAGAAACTTTCAGAAATATTAAAAAACACCATAAAATCGATGTCAAAAAATGACCGAAAAGGCAAGGCTATAGTATGGAAAAATGTCAAAATATGACACGTCCCAAAACAGCTGAAAACACCTCAAAACAGCATAAAATAGCGTGCTAAGACACGCCATAGCAAAGAAACTTTCAGAAATATTCAAAAACACCATGAAATGCGATGTCAAAAAATGACCGAAAAGGCAAGGCTATAGTATGGAAAAATGTCAAAATATGACACATCCCCAAAACAGCTGAAAACACCTCAAAACAGCATAAAATAGCGTGCTAAGACACGCCATAGCAAAGAAACTTTCAGAAATATTCAAAAACACCATGAAGTGCGATGTCCAAAAAATGACCGAAAAGGCAAGGCTATAGTATGGAAAAATGTCAAAATATGACACGTCCCAAAAACAGCTGAAAACACCTCAAAACAGCATAAAATAGCGTGCAAAGACACGCCATAGCAAAGAAACTTTCAGAAACATTCAAAAACACCATGAAGTGCGATGTCCAAAAAATGACCGAAAAGGCAAGGCTATAGTATGGAAAAATGTCAAAATATGACACGTCCCAAAAACAGCTGAAAACACCTCAAAAAAAATTTAAATAGCGTGCAAAAACACGCAATAGCAAAGAAACTTTCAGAAATATTCAAAACACCATAAAGTACGATGTCAAAAAATGACCGAAAAGGCAAGGCTATAGTATGGAAAAATGTCAAAATATGACACGTCCCAAAACAGCTGAAAGCACCTCAAAACAGCATAAAATAGCGTGCAAAGACACGCCATAGCAAAAAAACTTTCAAAAATATTCAAAAACACCAAAAAAGACGATGTCCAAAAAAATGACCAAAAAGGCAAGGCTATAGTATGGAAAAATGTCAAAATATGACACGTCCCAAAAACAGCTGAAAACACCTCAAAACAACTTTAAATAGCGTGCTAAGACACGCCATAGCAAAGAAACTTTCAGAAACATTCAAAAACACCCGAATGCGGAACGTCCAAAAAATGACCGAAAAGGCAAGGCTATAGTATGGAAAAATGTCAAAATATGACACGTCCCAAAAACAGCTGAAAACACCTCAAAACAGCATAAAATAGCGTGCTAAGACACGCCATTGCAAAGAAACTTTCAGAAATATTCAAAAACACCATAAAGTACGATGTCCAAAAAATGACCGAAAAGGCAAGGCTATAGTATGGAAAAATGTCAAAATATGACACGTCCCAAAAACAGCTGAAAACACCTCAAAACAACTTTAAATAGCGTTGTAAGACACGCCATAGCAAAAAAACTTTCAAAAATATTCAAAAACACCCGAATGCGATGTCAAAAAATGACCGAAAACGCAAGGCTATAGTATGGAAAAATGTCAAAATATGACACGTCGCCAAAACAGCTGAAAACACCTCAAAACAGCATAAAATAGCGTGCTAAGACACGCCATAGCAAAGAAACTTTCAGAAATATTCAAAAACACCATAAAGTACGATGTCCAAAAAATGACCGAAAAGGCAAGGCTATAGTATGGAAAAATGTCAAAATATGACACGTCCCAAAAACAGCTGAAAACACCTCAAAACAGCATAAAATAGCGTGCTAAGACACGCCATTGCAAAGAAACTTTCAGAAATGTTCAAAAACACCATGAAATGCGATGTCCAAAAAATCACAGAAAAGGCAAGGCTATAGTATGGAAAAATGTCAAAATATGACACGTCCCAAAAACAGCTGAAAACACCTCAAAAAAACTTTAAATAGCGTGCAAAGACACGCCATAGCAAAGAAACTTTCAGAAATATTCAAAAACACCATAAAATATGATTTTGGAAAAACGACCGAAAAGGCAAGGCTATAGTATGGAAAAATGTCAAAATATGACATGTCCCAAAAACAGCTGAAAACACCTCAAAACAGCAAAAAATAGCGTGCTAAGACATGCCATAGCAAAGAAACTTTCAGAAACATTCAAAACACCATATAGTACGATGTCCAAAAAATGACCGAAAAGGCAAGGCTATAGTATGGAAAAATGTCAAAATATGACACGTCCCAAAAACAGCTGAAAACACCTCAAAACAACTTTAAATAGCGTTGTAAGACACGCCATAGCAAAAAAATCTTTCAAAAAAATTCAAAAAGACCGAATCATGGGCGTCCAAACAACGACCGAAAAGGCAAGGCTATAGTATGGAAAAATGTCAAAATATGACACGTCCCAAAAACAGCTGAAAACACCTCAAAACAGCATAAAATAGCGTGCTAAGACACGCCATTGCAAAGAAACTTTCAGAAATATTCAAAAACACCATAAAGTACGATGTCCAAAAAATGACCGAAAAGGCAAGGCTATAGTATGGAAAAATGTCAAAATATGACACGTCCCAAAAACAGCTGAAAACACCTCAAAACAACTTTAAATAGCGTTGTAAGACACGCCATAGCAAAAAAATCTTTCAAAAATATTCAAAAAGACCGAATGAATGCGATGTCCAAAAAATGACCGAAAAGGCAAGGCTATAGTATGGAAAAATGTCAAAATATGACATGTCCCAAAAACAGCTGAAAACACCTCAAAACAGCATAAAATAGCGTGCTAAGACACGCCATAGCAAAGAAACTTTCAGAAATATTCAAAAACACTATGAAGTGCGATGTCCAAAATATGACCGAAAAGGCAAGGCTATAGTATGGAAAAATGTCAAAATATGACACATCCCCAAAACAGCTGAAAACACCTCAAAACAGCATAAAATAGCGTGCTAAGACACGCCTTTGCAAAGAAACTTTCAGGAATGTTCAAAAACACCATGAAGTGCGATGTCCAAAAAATGACAGAAAAGGCAAGGCTATAGTATGGAAAAATGTTAAAATATGACATGTCCCAAAAACAGCTGAAAACACCTCAAAAAAACTTTAAATAGCGTGCAAAGACACGCCATAATCAAAAAACTTTCAGAAATATTCAAAAACACCATAAAGTACGATGTCCAAAAAATGACAGAAAAGGCAAGGCTATAGTATGGAAAAATGTCAAAATATGACATGTCCCAAAAACAGCTGAAAACACCTCAAAACAGCATAAAATAGCGTGCTAACACACACCATAGCAAAGAAACTTTCAGAAATATTCAAAAACACCATAAAATATGATTTTGGAAAAATGACCGAAAAGGCAAGGCTATAGTATGGAAAAATGTCAAAATATGACATGTCCCAAAAACAGCTGAAAACACCTCAAAAAAACTTTAAATAGCGTGCAAAGACACGCCATAGCAAAGAAACTTTCAGAAACATTCAAAAACACCATAAAATATGATTTTGGAAAAATGACCAAAAAGGCAAGGCTATAGTATGGAAAAATGTCAAAATATGACACGTCCCAAAAACAGCTGAAAACACCTCAAAACAGCATAAAATAGCGTGCTAAGACACGCCATAGCAAAGAAACTTTCAGAAATATTCAAAAACACCATTAAGTACGATGTCCAAAAAATGACCGATAAGGCAAGGCTATAGTATGGAAAAATGTCAAAATATGACACGTCCCAAAAACAGCTGAAAACACCTCAAAACAACTTTAAATAGCGTTGTAAGACACGCCATAGCAAAAAAATCTTTCAAAAACGGCCAAAAACACCCGAATGCGGAACGTCCAAAAAATGACCGAAAAGGCAAGGCTATAGTATGGAAAAATGTCAAAATATGACATGTCCCAAAAACAGCTGAAAACACCTCAAAACAACTTTAAATAGCGTTGTAAGACACACCATAACAAAAAAATCTTTCAAAAATATTCAAAACACACCATGAATGGGCGATGTCCAAAAATGACCGAAAAGGCAAGGCTATAGTATGGAAAAATGTCAAAATATGACACGTCCCAAAAACAGCTGAAAACACCTCAAAAAAACTTTAAATAGCATGCAAAGACACGCCATAGCAAAGAAACTTTCAGAAATATTCAAAAACACCATAAAGTACGATGTCCAAAAAATGACCGAAAAGGCAAGGCTATAGTATGGAAAAATGTCAAAATATGACACGTCCCCAAAACAGCTGAAAACACCTCAAAACAGCATAAAATAGCGTGCAAAGACACGCCATAGCAAAAAAATCTTTCAAAAACGGCCAAAAACACCATAAAGTACGATGTCCAAAAAATGACCGAAAAGGCAAGGCTATAGTATGGAAAAATGTCAAAATATGACACGTCCCAAAAACAGCTGAAAACACCTCAAAACAGCATAAAATAGCGTGCTAAGACACGCCATTGCAAAGAAACTTTCAGAAATGTTCAAAAACACCATGAAATGCGATGTCCAAAAAATGACCGAAAAGGCAAGGCTATAGTATGGAAAAATGTCAAAATATGACACGTCCCAAAAACAGCTGAAAACACCTCAAAACAACTTTAAATAGCGTTGTAAAGACACGCCATAGCAAAAAATCTTTCAGAAATATTCAAAAACACCATGAAGTCGATGTCCAAAAATGACCGAAAAGGCAAGGCTATAGTATGGAAAAATGTCAAAATATGACACGTCCCAAAAACAGCTGAAAACACCTCAAAACAGCATAAAATAGCGTGCTAAGACACGCCATAGCAAAGAAACTTTCAGAAACATTCAAAAACACCATGAAGTCACGATGTCCAAAAATGACCGAAAAGGCAAGGCTATAGTATGGAAAAATGTCAAAATATGACACGTCCCAAAAACAGCTGAAAACACCTCAAAAAACTTTAAATAGCATGCAAAGACACGCCATAGCAAAGAAACTTTCAGAAATATTCAAAACACCATAAAGTACGATGTCCAAAAAATGCCCGAAAAGGCAAGGCTATAGTATGGAAAAATGTCAAAATATGACACGTCCCCAAAACAGCTGAAAACACCTCAAAACAGCATAAAATAGCGTGCAAAGACACGCCATAGCAAAGAAACTTTCAGAAATATTCAAAAACACCATAAAGTACGATGTCCAAAAAATGACCGAAAAGGCAAGGCTATAGTATGGAAAAATGTCAAAATATGACACGTCCCAAAAACAGCTGAAAACACCTCAAAACAACTTTAAATAGCGTGGTAAGACACGCCATAGCAAAGAATCTTTCAAAAATATTCAAAACACCATGAAGTGCGATGTCCAAAAATGACCGAAAAGGCAAGGCTATAGTATGGAAAAATGTCAAAATATGACCGTCCCAAAAACAGCTGAAAACACCTCAAAACAGCATAAAATAAGCGTGCTAAGACACGCCATTGCAAAGAAACTTTCAGAAATATTCAAAAACACCATAAAGTACGATGTCCAAAAATGACCGAAAAGGCAAGGCTATAGTATGGAAAAATGTCAAAATATGACACGTCCCAAAAACAGCTGAAAACACCTCAAAACAACTTTAAATAGCGTTGTAAGACACGCCATAGCAAAAAAATCTTTCAAAAACGGCCAAAAACACCCGAATGCGGAACGTCCAAAAAATGACCGAAAAGGCAAGGCTATAGTATGGAAAAATGTCAAAATATGACACGTCGCCAAAACAGCTGAAAACACCTCAAAACAGCATAAAATAGCGTGCTAAGACACGCCATAGCAAAGAAACTTTCAGAAACATTCAAAAACACCATAAAGTACGATGTCCAAAAAATGACCGAAAAGGCAAGGCTATAGTATGGAAAAATGTCAAAATATGACACGTCCCAAAAACAGCTGAAAACACCTCAAAACAGCATAAAATAGCGTGCTAAGACACGCCATTGCAAAGAAACTTTCAGAAATGTTCAAAAACACCATGAAATGCGATGTCCAAAAATCACAGAAAAGGCAAGGCTATAGTATGGAAAAATGTCAAAATATGACACGTCCCAAAAACAGCTGAAAACACCTCAAAAAACTTTAAATAAGCGTGCAAAGACACGCCATAGCAAAGAAACTTTCAGAAATATTCAAAAACACCATAAAATATGATTTTGGAAAAACGACCGAAAAGGCAAGGCTATAGTATGGAAAAATGTCAAAATATGACATGTCCCAAAAACAGCTGAAAACACCTCAAAACAGCATAAAATAGCGTGCTAAGACATGCCATAGCAAAGAAACTTTCAGAAACATTCAAAAACACCATAAAGTACGATGTCCAAAAAATGACCGAAAAGGCAAGGCTATAGTATGGAAAAATGTCAAAATATGACACGTCCCAAAAACAGCTGAAAACACCTCAAAACAACTTTAAATAGCGTTGTAAGACACGCCATAGCAAAAAAATCTTTCAAAAACGACCAAAAAGACCCGAATGCGGAACGTCCAAACAATGACCGAAAAGGCAAGGCTATAGTATGGAAAAATGTCAAAATATGACACGTCCCAAAAACAGCTGAAAACACCTCAAAACAGCATAAAATAGCGTGCTAAGACACGCCATTGCAAAGAAACTTTCAGAAATATTCAAAAACACCATAAAGTACGATGTCAAAAATGACCGAAAAGGCAAGGCTATAGTATGGAAAAATGTCAAAATATGACACGTCCCAAAAACAGCTGAAAACACCTCAAAACAACTTTAAATAAGCGTTGTAAGACACGCCATAGCAAAAAATCTTTCAAAAAGCGGCCAAAAGACCGAATGCGGGCGATCAAAAATGACCGAAAAGGCAAGGCTATAGTATGGAAAAATGTCAAAATATGACATGTCCCAAAAACAGCTGAAAACACCTCAAAACAGCATAAAATAGCGTGCAAAGACACGCCATAGCAAAAAAACTTTCAGAAATATTCAAAAACACTATGAAGTGCGATGTCCAAAATATGACCGAAAAGGCAAGGCTATAGTATGGAAAAATGTCAAAATATGACACATCCCCAAAACAGCTGAAAACACCTCAAAACAGCATAAAATAGCGTGCTAAGACACGCCTTTGCAAAGAAACTTTCAGGAATGTTCAAAAACACCATGAAGTGCGATGTCCAAAAAATGACAGAAAAGGCAAGGCTATAGTATGGAAAAATGTTAAAATATGACATGTCCCAAAAACAGCTGAAAACACCTCAAAAAAACTTTAAATAGCGTGCAAAGACACGCCATAATCAAAAAACTTTCAGAAATATTCAAAAACACCATAAAGTACGATGTCCAAAAAATGACAGAAAAGGCAAGGCTATAGTATGGAAAAATGTCAAAATATGACATGTCCCAAAAACAGCTGAAAACACCTCAAAACAGCATAAAATAGCGTGCTAACACACACCATAGCAAAGAAACTTTCAGAAATATTCAAAAACACCATAAAATATGATTTTGGAAAAATGACCGAAAAGGCAAGGCTATAGTATGGAAAAATGTCAAAATATGACATGTCCCAAAAACAGCTGAAAACACCTCAAAAAAACTTTAAATAGCGTGCAAAGACACGCCATAGCAAAGAAACTTTCAGAAACATTCAAAAACACCATAAAATATGATTTTGGAAAAATGACCGAAAAGGCAAGGCTATAGTATGGAAAAATGTCAAAATATGACACGTCCCAAAAACAGCTGAAAACACCTCAAAACAGCATAAAATAGCGTGCAAAGACACGCCATAGCAAAGAAACTTTCAGAAATATTCAAAAACACCATAAAGTACGATGTCCAAAAAAATGACCAAAAAGGCAAGGCTATAGTATGGAAAAATGTCAAAATATGACACGTCCCAAAAACAGCTGAAAACACCTCAAAACAAGACATGCCATAGCAAAGAAACTTTCAGAAATATTCAAAAACACTATGAAGTGCGATGTCCAAAATATGACCGAAAAGGCAAGGCTATAGTATGGAAAAATGTCAAAATATGACACGTCCCAAAAACAGCTGAAAACACCTCAAAACAGCATAAAATAGCGTGCTAAGACACACAATAGCAAAGAAACTTTCAGAAATATTCAAAAACACCATAAAATATGATTTTGGAAAAATGACCGAAAAGGCAAGGCTATAGTATGGAAAAATGTCAAAATATGACATGTCCCAAAAACAGCTGAAAACACCTCAAAACAGCATAAAATAGCGTGCAAAGACACGCCATAGCAAAGAAACTTTCAGAAATATTCAAAAACACCATGAAGTGCGATGTCCAAAAAATGACCGAAAAGGCAAGGCTATAGTATGGAAAAATGTCAAAATATGACACATCCCCAAAACAGCTGAAAACACCTCAAAACAGCATAAAATAGCGTGCTAAGACACGCCATAGCAAAGAAACTTTCAGGAATGTTCAAAAACACCATGAAGTGCGATGTCCAAAAAATGACAGAAAAGGCAAGGCTATAGTATGGAAAAATGTCAAAATATGACATGTCCCAAAAACAGCTGAAAACACCTCAAAAAAACTTTAAATAGCGTGCAAAGACACGCCATAATCAAAAAACTTTCAGAAATATTCAAAAACACCATAAAGTACGATGTCCAAAAAATGACCGAAAAGGCAAGGCTATAGTATGGAAAAATGTCAAAATATGACACGTCCCAAAAACAGCTGAAAACACCTCAAAACAGCATAAAATAGCGTGCAAAGACACGCCATAGCAAAGAAACTTTCAGAAACATTCAAAAACACCATAAAATATGATTTTGGAAAAATGACCGAAAAGGCAAGGCTATAGTATGGAAAAATGTCAAAATATGACATGTCCCAAAAACAGCTGAAAACACCTCAAAACAGCATAAAATAGCGTGCTAAGACACGCCATAGCAAAGAAACTTTCAGAAATATTCAAAAACACTATGAAGTGCGATGTCCAAAATATGACCGAAAAGGCAAGGCTATAGTATGGAAAAATGTCAAAATATGACACGTCCCAAAAACAGCTGAAAACACCTCAAAACAGCATAAAATAGCGTGCAAAGACACGCCATAGCAAAGAAACTTTCAGAAATATTCAAAAACACCATAAAGTACGATGTCCAAAAAAATGACCAAAAAGGCAAGGCTATAGTATGGAAAAATGTCAAAATATGACACGTCCCAAAAACAGCTGAAAACACCTCAAAACAAGACACGCCATAGCAAAGAAACTTTCAGAAATCTTCAAAAACACCATGAAGTGCGATGTCCAAAAAATGACCGAAAAGGCAAGGCTATAGTATGGAAAAATGTCAAAATATGACACGTCCCCAAAACAGCTGAAAACACCTCAAAACAGCATAAAATAGCGTTGTAAGACACGCCATAGCAAAAAAATCTTTCAAAAACGGCCAAAAACACCCGAATGCGGAACGTCCAAAAAATGACCGAAAAGGCAAGGCTATAGTATGGAAAAATGTCAAAATATGACACGTCCCAAAAACAGCTGAAAACACCTCAAAACAGCATAAAATAGCGTGCTAAGACACGCCATAGCAAAGAAACTTTCAGAAATATTCAAAAACACCATTAAGTACGATGTCCAAAAAATGACCGATAAGGCAAGGCTATAGTATGGAAAAATGTCAAAATATGACACGTCCCAAAAACAGCTGAAAACACCTGAAAACAACTTTAAATAGCGTTGTAAGACACGCCATAGCAAAAAAATCTTTCAAAAACGGCCAAAAACACCCGAATGCGGAACGTCCAAAAAATGACCGAAAAGGCAAGGCTATAGTATGGAAAAATGTCAAAATATGACATGTCCCAAAAACAGCTGAAAACACCTCAAAACAGCATAAAATAGCGTGCAAAGACACGCCATAGCAAAGAAACTTTCAGAAATATTCAAAAACACCATAAAGTACGATGTCCAAAAAAATTACCAATAAGGCAAGGCTATAGTATGGAAAAATGTCAAAATATGACATGTCCCAAAAACAGCTGAAAACACCTGAAAACAACTTTAAATAGCGTTGTAAGACACGCCATAGCAAAAAAATCTTTCAAAAACGGCCAAAAACACCCGAATGCGGAACGTCCAAAAAATGACCGAAAAGGCAAGGCTATAGTATGGAAAAATGTCAAAATATGACATGTCCCAAAAACAGCTGAAAACACCTCAAAACAGCATAAAATAGCGTGCAAAGACACGCCATAGCAAAGAAACTTTCAGAAATATTCAAAAACACCATAAAGTACGATGTCCAAAAAAATTACCAATAAGGCAAGGCTATAGTATGGAAAAATGTCAAAATATGACATGTCCCAAAAACAGCTGAAAACACCTCAAAACAGCATAAAATAGCGTGCAAAGACACGCCATAGCAAAGAAACTTTCAGAAATATTCAAAAACACCATAAAGTACGATGTCCAAAAAATGACCGAAAAGGCAAGGCTATAGTATGGAAAAATGTCAAAATATGACACGTCCCAAAAACAGCTGAAAACACCTCAAAAAAACTTTAAATAGCGTGCAAAGACACGCCATAGCAAAGAAACTTTCAGAAATATTCAAAAACACCATGAAGTGCGATGTCCAAAAAATGACCGAAAAGGCAAGGCTATAGTATGGAAAAATGTCAAAATATGACACGTCCCAAAAACAGCTGAAAACACCTCAAAACAGCATAAAATAGCGTTGTAAGACACGCCATAGCAACAAAATCTTTCAAAAACGGCCAAAAACACCCGAATGCGGAACGTCCAAAAAATGACCGAAAAGGCAAGGCTATAGTATGGAAAAATGTCAAAATATGACACGTCCCAAAAACAGCTGAAAACGCCTCAAAACAGCATAAAATAGCGTGCAAAGACACGCCATAGCAAAGAAACTTTCAGAAACGGCCAAAAACACCCGAATGCAGAACGTCCAAAAAATGACCGAAAAGGCAAGGCTATAGTATGGAAAAATGTCAAAATATGACACGTCCCAAAAACAGCTGAAAACACCTCAAAACAGCATAAAATAGCGTGCAAAGACACGCCATAGCAAAGAAACTTTCAGAAATATTCAAAAACACCATGAAGTGCGATGTCCAAAAAATGACCGAAAAGGCAAGGCTATAGTATGGAAAAATGTCAAAATATGACATGTCCCAAAAACAGCTGAAAACACCTCAAAACAGCATAAAATAGCGTGCAAAGACACGCCATAGCAAAGAAACTTTCAGAAATATTCAAAAACACCATAAAGTACGATGTCCAAAAAAATGACCAAAAAGGCAAGGCTATAGTATGGAAAAATGTCAAAATATGACACGTCCCAAAAACAGCTGAAAACACCTCAAAACAGCATAAAATAGCGTGGTAAGACACGCCATAGCAAAAAAATCTTTCAAAAACGGCCAAAAACACCCGAATGCGGAACGTCCAAAAAATGACCGAAAAGGCAAGGCTATAGTATGGAAAAATGTCAAAATATGACACGTCCCAAAAACAGCTGAAAACGCCTAGAAACAGCATAAAATAGCGTGCAAAGACACGCCATAGCAAAGAAACTTTCAGAAATATTCAAAAACACCATAAAGTACGATGTCCAAAAAAATGACCAAAAAGGCAAGGCTATAGTATGGAAAAATGTCAAAATATGACACGTCCCAAAAACAGCTGAAAAAAACCTCAAACCTCACTGTGATTTTAAATAGCGTGCAAAGACACGCCATAGCAAAGAAACTTTCAGAAATATTCAAAAACACCATGAAGTGCGATGTCCAAAAAATGACCGAAAAGGCAAGGCTATAGTATGGAAAAATGTCAAAATATGACACGTCCCAAAAACAGCTGAAAACACCTCAAAACAGCATAAAATAGCGTTGTAAGACACGCCATAGCAACAAAATCTTTCAAAAACGGCCAAAAACACCCGAATGCGGAACGTCCAAAAAATGACCGAAAAGGCAAGGCTATAGTATGGAAAAATGTCAAAATATGACACGTCCCAAAAACAGCTGAAAACACCTCAAAAAAACTTTAAATAGCGTGCAAAGACACGCCATAGCAACGAAACTTTCAGAAATATTCAAAAACACCATAAAGTACGATGTCCAAAAAAATGACCAAAAAGGCAAGGCTATAGTATGGAAAAATGTCAAAATATGACACGTCCCAAAAACAGCTGAAAAAAACCTCAAAACAGCATAAAATAGCGTGCTAAGACACGCCATTGCAAAGAA
Organism: Plectropomus leopardus; assembly: GCF_026936395.1. Classification (NCBI taxonomy): domain Eukaryota; kingdom Metazoa; phylum Chordata; class Actinopteri; order Perciformes; family Serranidae; genus Plectropomus; species Plectropomus leopardus. Next base: position 2,143,816 of record NC_142181.1, on the reverse strand, counting down.
ACTTTCAGAAATAATCAAAAACACCATAAAGTACGATGTCCAAAGAAATGACCAAAAAGGCAAGGCTATAGTATGGAAAAATGTCAAAATATGACACGTCCCAAAAACAGCTGAAAACACCTCAAAACAACTTTAAATAGCGTGCTAAGACACGCCATAGCAAAGAAACTTTCAGAATTATTCAAAAACACCATGAAGTGCGATGTCCAAAAAATGACCGAAAAGGCAAGGCTATAGTATGGAAAAATGTCAAAATATGACACATCCCCAAAACAGCTGAAAAAAACCTCAAAAAAACTTTAAATAGCGTGCAAAGACACGCCATAGCAAAGAAACTTTCAGAAATCTTCAAAAACACCATGAAGTGCGATGTCCAAAAAATCACAGAAAAGGCAAGGCTATAGTATGGAAAAATGTCAAAATATGACACGTCCCAAAAACAGCTGAAAACGCCTCAAAACAGCATAAAATAGCGTGCTAAGACACACCATAGCAAAGAAAGTTTCAGAAACATTCAAAAACACCATATAGTACGAAGTCCAAAAAATGACCGAAAAGGCAAGGCTATAGTATGGAAAAATGTCAAAATATGACACGTCCCAAAAACAGCTGAAAACACCTCAAAACAGCATAAAATAGCGTGCTAAGACACGCCATAGCAAAGAAACTTTCAGAAATATTCAAAAACACCATGAAGTGCGATGTCCAAAAAATGACCGAAAAGGCAAGGCTATAGTATGGAAAAATGTCAAAATATGACACGTCCCAAAAACAGCTGAAAACACCTCAAAAAAACTTTAAATAGCGTGCAAAGACACGCCATAGCAAAGAAACTTTCAGAAATATTCAAAAACACCATAAAGTACGATGTCCAAAAAATGACCGAAAAGGCAAGGCTATAGTATGGAAAAATGTCAAAATATGACATGTCCCAAAAACAGCTGAAAACACCTCAAAACAGCATAAAATAGCGTGCTAAGACACGCCATAGCAAAGAAACTTTCAGAAATCTTCAAAAACACCATGAAGTGCGATGTCCAAAAAATCACAGAAAAGGCAAGGCTATAGTATGGAAAAATGTCAAAATATGACACGTCCCAAAAACAGCTGAAAACACCTCAAAACAACTTTAAATAGCGTTGTAAGACACGCCATAGCAAAGAAACTTTCAGAAATATTCAGAAACACCATGAAGTGCGATGTCCAAAAAAATCACAGAAAAGGCAAGGCTATAGTATGGAAAAATGTCAAAATATGACACGTCCCAAAAACAGCTGAAAACACCTCAAAAAACTTTAAATAGCGTGCAACGACACGCCATAGCAAAGAAACTTTCAGAAACATTCAAAAACACCATGAAGTGCGATGTCCAAAAAATGACCGAAAAGGCAAGGCTATAGTATGGAAAAATGTCAAAATATGACACGTCCCAAAAACAGCTGAAAACACCTCAAAACAGCATAAAATAGCGTTGTAAGACACGCCATAGCAAAAAAATCTTTCAAAAACGGCCAAAAACACCCGAATGCGGAACGTCCAAAAAATGACCGAAAAGGCAAGGCTATAGTATGGAAAAATGTCAAAATATGACACGTCCCAAAAACAGCTGAAAACGCCTCAAAACAGCATAAAATAGCGTGCAAAGACACGCCATAGCAAAGAAACTTTCAGAAATATTCAAAAACACCCGAATGCGGAACGTCCAAAAAATGACCGAAAAGGCAAGGCTATAGTATGGAAAAATGTCAAAATATGACACGTCCCAAAAACAGCTGAAAACGCCTCAAAACAGCATAAAATAGCGTGCAAAGACACGCCATAGCAAAGAAACTTTCAGAAATATTCAAAAACACCATAAAGTACGATGTCCAAAAAAATTACCAAAAAGGCAAGGCTATAGTATGGAAAAATGTCAAAATATGACATGTCCCAAAAACAGCTGAAAACACCTCAAAACAGCATAAAATAGCGTGCTAAGACACGCCATAGCAAAGAAACTTTCAGAAACATTCAAAAACACCATAAAGTACGATGTCCAAAAAAATGACCAAAAAGGCAAGGCTATAGTATGGAAAAATGTCAAAATATGACACGTCCCAAAAACAGCTGAAAACACCTCAAAACAGCATAAAATAGCGTTGCAAGACACACCATAGCAACAAAATCTTTCAAAAACGGCCAAAAACACCCGAATGCAGAACGTCCAAAAAATGACCGAAAAGGCAAGGCTATAGTATGGAAAAATGTCAAAATATGACACGTCCCAAAAACAGCTGAAAACACCTCAAAACAGCATAAAATAGCGTGCAAAGACACGCCATAGCAAAGAAACTTTCAGAAATATTCAAAAACACCATAAAGTACGATGTCCAAAAAAATGACCAAAAAGGCAAGGCTATAGTATGGAAAAATGTCAAAATATGACACGTCCCAAAAACAGCTGAAAAAAACCTCAAACCTCACTGTGATTTTAAATAGCGTGCAAAGACACGCCATAGCAAAGAAACTTTCAGAAATATTCAAAAACACCATGAAGTGCGATGTCCAAAAAATGCCCGAAAAGGCAAGGCTATAGTATGGAAAAATGTCAAAATATGACACGTCCCAAAAACAGCTGAAAACACCTCAAAACAGCATAAAATAGCGTTGTAAGACACGCCATAGCAACAAAATCTTTCAAAAACGGCCAAAAACACCCGAATGCGGAACGTCCAAAAAATGACCGAAAAGGCAAGGCTATAGTATGGAAAAATGTCAAAATATGACACGTCCCAAAAACAGCTGAAAACACCTCAAAAAAACTTTAAATAGCGTGCAAAGACACGCCATAGCAAAGAAACTTTCAGAAATATTCAAAAACACCATAAAGTACGATGTCCAAAAAAATGACCAAAAAGGCAAGGCTATAGTATGGAAAAATGTCAAAATATGACACGTCCCAAAAACAGCTGAAAAAAACCTCAAAACAGCATAAAATAGCGTGCTAAGACACGCCATTGCAAAGAAACTTTCAGAAATAATCAAAAACACCATAAAGTACGATGTCCAAAGAAATGACCAAAAAGGCAAGGCTATAGTATGGAAAAATGTCAAAATATGACACGTCCCAAAAACAGCTGAAAACACCTCAAAACAAGACACGCCATAGCAAAGAAACTTTCAGAAATATTCAAAAACACTATGAAGTGCGATGTCCAAAAAATGACCGAAAAGGCAAGGCTATAGTATGGAAAAATGTCAAAATATGACACATCCCCAAAACAGCTGAAAAAAACAGTCAAAAAAACTTTAAATAGCGTGCAATGACACGCCATAGCAAAGAAACTTTCAGAAATATTCAAAAACACCATGAAGTGCGATGTCCAAAAAATGACCGAAAAGGCAAGGCTATAGTATGGAAAAATGTCAAAATATGACACGTCCCAAAAACAGCTGAAAACGCCTAGAAACAGCATAAAGTAGCGTGCTAAGACACACCATAGCAAAGAATTTTTCAGAAACATTCAAAAACACCATATAGTACGAAGTCCAAAAAATGACCGAAAAGGCAAGGCTATAGTATGGAAAAATGTCAAAATATGACACGTCCCAAAAACAGCTGAAAACACCTCAAAACAGCATAAAATAGCGTGCTAAGACACGCCATAGCAAAGAAACTTTCAGAAATATTCAAAAACACCATGAAGTGCGATGTCCAAAAAAATCACAGAAAAGGCAAGGCTATAGTATGGAAAAATGTCAAAATATGACACGTCCCAAAAACAGCTGAAAACACCTCAAAAAACTTTAAATAGCGTGCAAAGACACGCCATAGCAAAGAAACTTTCAGAAATATTCAAAAACACCATAAAGTACGATGTCCAAAAAATGACCGAAAAGGCAAGGCTATAGTATGGAAAAATGTCAAAATATGACATGTCCCAAAAACAGCTGAAAACACCTCAAAACAGCATAAAATAGCGTGCTAAGACACGCCATAGCAAAGAAACTTTCAGAAATCTTCAAAAACACCATGAAGTGCGATGTCCAAAAAATCACAGAAAAGGCAAGGCTATAGTATGGAAAAATGTCAAAATATGACACGTCCCAAAAACAGCTGAAAACACCTCAAAACAACTTTAAATAGCGTTGTAAGACACGCCATAGCAAAGAAACTTTCAGAAATATTCAGAAACACCATGAAGTGCGATGTCCAAAAAAATCACAGAAAAGGCAAGGCTATAGTATGGAAAAATGTCAAAATATGACACGTCCCAAAAACAGCTGAAAACACCTCAAAAAACTTTAAATAGCGTGCAACGACACGCCATAGCAAAGAAACTTTCAGAAACATTCAAAAACACCATGAAGTGCGATGTCCAAAAAATGCCCGAAAAGGCAAGGCTATAGTATGGAAAAATGTCAAAATATGACACATCCCCAAAACAGCTGAAAACACCTCAAAACAGCATAAAATAGCGTTGTAAGACACGCCATAGCAAAAAAATCTTTCAAAAACGGCCAAAAACACCCGAATGCGGAACGTCCAAAAAATGACCGAAAAGGCAAGGCTATAGTATGGAAAAATGTCAAAATATGACACGTCCCAAAAACAGCTGAAAACGCCTCAAAACAGCATAAAATAGCGTGCAAAGACACGCCATAGCAAAGAAACTTTCAGAAACGGCCAAAAACACCCGAATGCAGAACGTCCAAAAAATGACCGAAAAGGCAAGGCTATAGTATGGAAAAATGTCAAAATATGACACGTCCCAAAAACAGCTGAAAACGCCTCAAAACAGCATAAAATAGCGTGCTAAGACACGCCATAGCAAAGAAACTTTCAGAAATATTCAAAAACACCATGAAGTGCGATGTCCAAAAAAATCACAGAAAAGGCAAGGCTATAGTATGGAAAAATGTCAAAATATGACACGTCCCAAAAACAGCTGAAAACACCTCAAAAAACTTTAAATAGCGTGCAAAGACACGCCATAGCAAAGAAACTTTCAGAAATATTCAAAAACACCATAAAGTACGATGTCCAAAAAATGACCGAAAAGGCAAGGCTATAGTATGGAAAAATGTCAAAATATGACATGTCCCAAAAACAGCTGAAAACACCTCAAAACAGCATAAAATAGCGTGCTAAGACACGCCATAGCAAAGAAACTTTCAGAAATCTTCAAAAACACCATGAAGTGCGATGTCCAAAAAATCACAGAAAAGGCAAGGCTATAGTATGGAAAAATGTCAAAATATGACACGTCCCAAAAACAGCTGAAAACACCTCAAAACAACTTTAAATAGCGTTGTAAGACACGCCATAGCAAAAAAATCTTTCAAAAACGACCAAAAAGACCCGAATGCGGAACGTCCAAAAAATGACCGAAAAGGCAAGGCTATAGTATGGAAAAATGTCAAAATATGACACGTCCCCAAAACAGCTGAAAACACCTCAAAACAGCATAAAATAGCGTGCTAAGACACGCCATAGCAAAGAAACTTTCAGAAACATTCAAAAACACCATAAAATATGATTTTGGAAAAATGACCGAAAAGGCAAGGCTATAGTATGGAAAAATGTCAAAATATGACACGTCCCAAAAACAGCTGAAAACACCTCAAAACAGCATAAAATAGCGTGCTAAGACACGCCATAGCAAAGAAACTTTCAGAAATATTCAAAAACACCATAAAGTACGATGTCCAAAAAATGACCGAAAACAGCTGAAAACACCTCAAAACAGCATTAAATAGCGTGCTGAGACACGCCATAGCATTTAAACATGCATAAATGTCCAGAAGCACCATAATATACAACGTCCAAAAAATGACCAAAATAGCAAGGCTATAGTATGGCAAAAATGGAGAAAGGCAAAAAATGACAAGTCCCCAAAACAGCTTAAAACACCTCAAATAAGCATTAAATAGCGTGCTGAGACACGCAATGGCATTTAAACATGCAAATATGGCCAAAAACACCATAATATACAATGTCCAAAAAATTACCAAAACAGCAAGGCTATAGTATGGCAAAAATGGCAAAAATGGCAAGAAATTGCATGTCTCAAAAACAGCTTAAAACACCTCAAAACAGCATTAAATAGCAAGATGAGACACGTCATACCATTTAAACATGCAAATATGTCCAAAAACACCATAATATTAAATTTCCAAAAAATGACCAAAAACACCAAGGCTATATTATGGAAAAAAATGCAAAAATGGCAAAAATGCTAACAAAAAACATGTCGCAAAAACACCTGAAAACAGCATAAAAGCGCATTAAATAGTGTGCCGAGACATACCACAGCATAGAATTTTACAAAAACGGCCATAAACACCATAATATGGCATGTCGAAAAAATGATCCAAAAGGCAAGGCTATAGTATGGCGAAAATGTCAGAAAATGACATGTCCTAAAAACAGCTGAAAACTGCTTTAAACCTCATTAAATGGCCTGCCGAGACTCACAATAGCATAGAAAGTTGCAAAAACGTCTGTAAAAACCATAATATGGCATGTTGAAAAAATGAAAAAATTTGAAAAAAAATTTGGCCGTTTTTGCAACTTTCTTTGCTATGGCGTGTATTGCCACGCTATTTTATGCAGTTTTCAGCTGTTTTTTGGGACATGTCATTTTTGCCATTCTCCATGCTTGCCTTTACCGTAATTTATTTGACTCTAGAATGCATAAAATAGTGCGGAAAAATTCTGACAAATTAAATGCAATAATTAAACTGCATAAAATAGCGTGCCAAGATACGGCATGGCATAGAATGTTGTGAAAACGGCCAAAAACACTGCAATATCGCATGGTAAAAAATGTCAAAAAATGAGATGTCCTGAAAAACAGCTGAAAACTGCTCAAATACCATATCATACTACAGTATTGCTTTTTGGGTCATTTGTCTAACATGCCATATTATGGCGTTTTTGTCCATCTTTGCAACAGTCTATGCCACAGCGTGTTTCAGCGCGCTATTTTCAGCGGTTTTCAGCTGTTTTTGGGACGTGTCGTTTTTTACAATACTGTGGTATTGCTTTTTCAGTTGTTTTTTCCACATGCTTTATTCTGATGTTTTTGGTTGTTTGCAGCATCTATGCTATGGCGTGTTTGGGCACGTTATTTTCTGCAGTTTTCAGCTGTCCTTGGGTCACGTCATATTTTGAAATTTTTCAACATACTATACTATTGTGTTTTCAGCCTTTTTTTCGACATGATTATGACAGCTCTGGGAGAGAGTTGTGGTCAAATCCAGGCAGCAAACAGAGAGTTCGCTCTTGTCCAGTAACCGGTTTCTTTTTTGTCCCGTTTTGTCTTTTTGCCACTCACCAGTTTGTTAGAAGGAAGAAGTGCGAACACCCAGAGATGGTAGAAAAAGGTTAAAACTGCTCGAGGCAGGCTTTATTCAAGGCTAAAAATGTCCAAAAACTTTAAATCAAAAGCAAACAGTTACCTCACTCCCTTTTACAGGAGCTACATATACCGTCAACACACAGATCAGGCAAAAGCACATACAGCGATCCGCTGATCCTCTTTTCATCTGGAGGTCCGTCGCGTCATCGCTCTCTCCGTCTCTCCTCATTGGCTGGACTTCGAGTGGCTTATTCGGAAGTTTGCACCCCTCCGCGCGTGATTTCCTGTCAATGATAGCTCAAAACAATCTAAAACGACACATTTTTGCTTTTGGAGACACGTTATAGTTTACAACGTTGGCCTTTTTTTCAACCCTATGACGCATCTCTGCCAGCTATAATATGTTGTTTTTTTGATTTTTTGATGTCAAAATTCAATTCAGTTTTTAATATACTATACTATGGCCTTTTCTGTTAATATTTAGTCATGCTAAATAATGATGTTTTTGGACTTTTTTTTGAAATTGTATATACAAGCTATATTATCTTGCTTTCAGCCATTTTTATTACATATGACACATAACAAAATTTGGCTTTTACGACATACTATACTATAGCGTTTTCGGCCATTGTTTTGACATACTATATTATGACGTTTTTGGATTTTTTTTTCGACATTGTATCCTATGACGTGTTACTACAAGCTATAAAATGTTGTTTTCAGCCCTTTTTTTCCACATGTCAAAATTTGATGTTTTTTTAAAATGTTACACTGTGGCATTTTTGGCCATTTTTTGACACGCTAAATGATAACTATTTGGCCCTTTTTTTTGACATTGTATACTACGACATGTCTTTACAAGCTATAATACGTTGTTTCAGTCCCTTTTTCCACATGTTAAAATGTGACTTTTGTTGACATACAAGAATAATAATAATATCAACATACTACATTCTGATGTTTTGGGCCGTTTTTTGAACATGCTATACTATGACATGTCACAACAAGCGACGTACCATACTATCGTTTTTCATTATGTTTGATTTTTCTGTTGTTAAAATTGCATGAAAAAAAGTCATAGTACGGTATGTTGTGCAAAATGGCTTCAAAAATTCATAATATAGTATATATCCATCCACTTTTCTATACATTCTAGGGGGTCTTAAAGCTACGGACGCTAACAGAGTATTTCGGACAGAGGGTAAATATAGGTGTGTTCAGGCAGACAGTGTGAGGAAAAAAATGCTTTTTTTAACAATAAAGCATGTTAACATGTTTTAGTATAAATTCAAAATAAAACTCTGACCCTAAAAAAATTATTGGACCTTTAAAATTGCTTTGCCAACAGAAATGCTGTGAATGTTTACAACGTGACCGTGGCAGGCGAGGAAAAGTGACGAGAAGAATCCAGATAAACATTGTAAAACTCTGGAAGCACGAACTGTAAAAGCACTTTATGGCCTTCAGGGACTGAATCAGTAAATGGAAATTTACCAGCATGTAAAACACACACACACACACACACACACACACACACACACACACACACACACACACACACACAGATCTGTGTGTTCAGCGTGCACATGAGCTGTGATCGGGTTTATTATTGACATCAGGGAGGCCGGCACACACACCGAAGACCACAGATCAAAGAGCTCCGCTTGTGTTCGGGTGAAGAGAACTTTTCATTAACTGAGTGCTAAACATTTAACCCTTTCACCACAACTACAACCTACAACACTTCATAGTCAACTGCCATTTTTTTTTCGGAAAGACATCGACACTGGGCGGGTTTCTGTTACAGATTTGCGCAAATCTTAAGCGACATTTTCGAAATGTCGATAAACCACAATTGTGAGATGACTGTGTTTCCACTGAGTGACGTTCTGCGACTTCTCCTAAGGTAACATCCGAGTAACCATGGCGATGGATGTTTAAAACATTAGCAGCTTTGTTTCTATTGCAGCCGCCGCACTAGTCGTCATTATTTCCCAGAGTACATAGCCATAGCATCATGTGACCAAGAAAAGCCTTTGTTTTTGGAAATACCTCCCATGCGGGCGATGTTTGTTTAACCTAGAAAATACATAAAAGACATTCCCTAAAAGCATAAAATAAAAATGACAGCATGTACAAAGTATAAAATAGGTCTCAGTGATGCGCATTTGATCAGATATAATTTACAGTAAATAAATATTCATAAAAAAATCCCAAAAAGCAAGGGGAAATTAGAAAAAAACAATATCTATAATTATTATAATTACATCAATTGTGTTGCAAAATTATTATATTTTTTAGGCATTTTTTTCCTGTTCATTTCCATGTTTATGGATGTTTATGTTTATGTTTGTTTGTAACTTTGTTTGTAAATTTGTTTCATTTTTGAACTAATTTTAAGGTATTTTTCTTGCGCTTTTTTAATTTACTCTTTTAATTTTTGGGTCATGTCTTTCATAGCTCTTTGCCTTCTTATGTTTTTGAAAAAAATCAAGCCAGCCTGCTCAGGTTTCACGGGGTTAACAGGCCGGTTGTTAAAACCAACTTTTAATGAGCCTACATAATGATAATAAAGATAATTATGTTTTATGGCCGCATCATTTGACTCATTCAGTGTTTTTCCACTTTGTTCCTGCGCGGTGGCGTGAGTGTAATAATTCAGTTTATTTGTAGTATGTTTTCATGATCTTCATCACGTGTTTTCAGGAAGAATCTGGGACATAGTGAAAAGGGAGATTTCAGCAGAGGAAGTGAGTCATCTCTGGGTTATGGGCTCTCAAGGACAGGAGGGTGGAGCAGGAAAAAACCAACAACTGCGGGCTTCGATACTTCGTTAACTCTCATTTTGTTGTTGCAGTTCTTTTTCAAAACACGTTATAAAACCAGAACAAGAGCGATGCACGTACGACACACAATTAATGCCCCGCCCCCCGGATCAGACGGGCGCCGAGGTGACAGAGGAGCTGCTGGAGAGGAGGAATGTGCTACGTGTCAGACTGCACACACACATCTGTTTCAAAATGACAAAAGAATCCTCCTCCCACACACACACACACACACACACACACACACACACACACACGACAGTCAGAGTTTAACCCTTTGAAACCCCAACAAATCTGTTTGATTTCTTTTAAAAAACACGAGGAAAAGGTGATGAGAAAATTTACAGGAAAAGCAAAAAATTAGTAACAAGTTAAAAGAAAATTACCAGATTAGTAGTGATAAGTTAAAAAAAAAAAAAAAGTAAAAACAAACAAAAAGATGTCTTTAAAAAGTGCAGAAAAATCAAAAATATGTTTTTTTCAGTAACATAATTTTAAATAATTTAAATAATTTTCATTTCATTTTTTTCAACCCTCCCCTTTTTAAAAATGTATTTTCTTGGCACCTTTTACTTTTTGGGGGGGCTATTTGTGGGACATTTCTTGCCAAGTTGTTCATTGCCTTTTTTCCCCTTCTTTCTGAAAAAAAAAACCCAAATTTGCTCAAACTGATTTGATTTCAAAGGGTTAAATAGCTTGTGAGAGGCGTCTTAATGCAGCACAAGTGAAGTGATGTAGAACCAGGTTTAAAAATGTGTGTGTAGGCTTATCAAACATGCACTGGGAGAATTATCTATAAAAAATGCAGAGCAAATATGTCAGAGGGTGTTTATCAGGAATAAACTGATAAACATAACTAATATAAATATGAGAGAAAACACAGTTATCATCAGACATGTATAAACTGGTTTGGGCCTTAATTTTTATCTATCTTACCCAATCGCCAGAATAAATGTTGACATTGTGTGTTTTTGCACTGATACGTTACATTTGCACGTTCTAATAATAACGTTATAATAAACTGTTAATGTGTGGTTAGATTTAGGCAGAACAACTTGCTTACGGTTAACAAAACATCATATTTTATATTTTTTTTACGGATTTCACAGGTATTTAAACCTCTGAAGTAAGTTGGTTTGATTTTTTTTTTTTTCTAAAACATGGGTGGAAAGGCAATGACCAATGTGGCAAGAAATGTCCCACAAATCGCAAGAAATTATTAAATGATGACACGAAAATTACCTAAAAAACTTATTTTAATAAACGGGGAGAGTTATTAAAATTTAAAATTCGTCAGAAATATATTAGATTATATTTTAAATATTTTCATATTTTTAAATATAATAATTTTGTATGTATGTATGATTTTAAAGAAAAAATAAAATATGGAAATAATAGGCAATGAGAAGCTTGATAAGAAATGTCCCTCAAATTGCAAGAAATAAGCAAAAGATGATGTGAAAATTACGTTTAAAAATAGTTTTAATAAAAGTGAAAAAGGCGAGGGTTATTAAAAAACTGCTTTTAATCATAATAATTTTCTTTTTATTATTATTATATTTTATATTTTTTATCTAAAACATGACAACAAATCCAACATGAAGTATTATACTTTATGTTGGATTTAGTTACAGGAGTCGTAGGTCATGAAAGATGTTAGTAATAATCTTGGGTTTAGATCAAGGTTAGTGTTGCAGTGTGTCAAAATGAAAAACAGCATGTAAATACATGGGTTAACCCTTTGAAACCTGAGTGAACTGACTTTATTTCACTCAAAAACATGGGAAGAAAATTGACTGAAATTTAGCAAAAAAATAAAATAAATAAATAAAACTAAAAAAGGTTTAATTTTTTTTTTTTTTAATAAATATACAGATAAAATAATGAAGTTAAATTATAACTCACCCTCACCAGTATGCTTTCAGAACCAACAGATCCACCGAGGACGCCACACTGCTCTTCACTCACCTGGAGAATAAAAGCAGCTACATCAGGATGCTGTTTGTTGACTTCAGCTCAGCATCTGACACGATCTGATGAAGCTGAGTGAAAAACTGAAAACTCTGGGCTTCAGTGCAACACTCTGAAACTGGATACTGGACTTACTTACATGCAGACCCCAGAGAGTTCGGACTGGCAGTCTCACCTCTACATTAGTGCTAAACACCGGAGCTCCCCAGGGCTGTGTGCTCGGCCCCCTCATGTTCACACTGTACACCCACGGCTGCTCGCCCAGACATCAGGAGGACAGCTGGCGTGATTCGTGTACGGCCCAGGACAGGACGCTCTACAGCCGGTGATTAAAACTGCCCAGAACATCCCATCTGCAGAGCACCAGTGACCTCGGTGAAGTGAGGTGTCTGCACAGAGCCCAAAGGTACTGAAAGACAGCAGCCACCCCAGCCACAGTCTGCTCACCCTGCTGCATTCTGGGAAAAGATACACAAGTATCCGCTGCCGAACCACCAGACTACAGAGCAGCTTTCCCCAGACTCAGAAACTCCTCCTTCAAGGCCAAAAAGATGTAGCAGGATTTAAGATCACCTTAAAATTAACCTTAAATAATTTCTTCTTAAACTATGTTACAGAAAAATGACAAAAAAGTCACTTTGTACCTTAAGTTATTAACAATTATAAATATATTTTTCTGGTCTTTTTTAATTTTTTTATTATTATGTTTTAATAATTTCTCTTTTTCTCTCTCTTATTAATTGCATTCACTTTCCTAGAACTTTTTTTTTAGTTTCCATCATGCAAAGAACAAATATAAAAATATTGTGTAAGTTTATTAGCTGAAATGCGAGATAATCTGCTTGTTTTCGGGGTCTGTGATCTCTGCATGGCCCTGACCAGCTGCTCGTTCTGCTTCTGCCACAGATTCCTGCACCTCTGGCACTCCTTCATCTCCACAACCTACGACTGCGAAACAAAGCGTGTGCAAACAGGCAGCTGCAGAGATACATGTGAAACCAACAGCGAGAGCTGCAGGACGTTCTGCCAGAGCGATAAAAACCCTCCTCCGTGATAAATGAGGAGCGACACTCCAGAGCAGCGTACAGTTTTCATGTTCATGCAGACCTTTCCCCAGAAAAAGAGGGATTTTTCTCCCACTGGGCACAGAACATGTCGACCATCATCCTGCAGGACGTGTTTATATTGGCATTTATCTCCCTCTCCAAAGAAGGCTCAGCGATCTCTAAACCAGGTCAGGGACACCAGCCAGCGCTGAACCACAGACCCAGACTGGTTCAGTTTGATCTAGATTTGGTCTAAAGCTCTTCTGGTGCCCCCCAGAGGCGGCTAAGTTTATCAGCGCTCAGAAACAACACTGAGGATGTGACTTCAGGAGGAGGTGGGGCTGGGAATATTTTCTGAGCAGCTGCAGGCACAGCAGAGGGCGCTGTTTTCAGCCTGAGAGTGATTCACCAGATCATGGACTAAAATATCTTAAATGATCTTTTTTTATTATTATTAAATAATCTTTTATTTTTTATGAAATTATCCTTTTTAAAAATTAAATAATCTTTTATTTTTTATGAAATTATCCTTTTTAAAAATTAAATAATCTTTTATTTTTTATTAAATAATCTTTTATTTTTATATTATATTTTATTATTTTATTTTATTTTATTATTTTTATATATATATAATTTTTTTTAACGTTTGCAGTCTGTTCAATTCTCAAAAACTCTTAAATAAACATTTTATTAAACTCATACATACATTTTACATTTACTTACTTTCTTATTCATGTTATTTGTTGATTTCACTCTTTTCCTCTTATTGTCAATATTTTAAGGTAAGGTGTCTCCTTAACAAAAGAGGAAGTGAGTATAAATTTGAAACCAGGCCTAAATTGTTGGTAATTACAGTGTGAAAGTGTTAATGTTTCAAAATAATTGCTGTCAATATTTAGTTTGCATGTGTCGTCACTTAAAATGCGATCAGAAAGAGGGCATGATGCTTCTCTGTGGCCTAAAGATGAGATGAATTCACTGAGTTTAAATTTAATGAAGTTTGTTTTATTGACAAAGTATTAAATATGAGCCTACATCACGTAATGGCTCATCAGCAGCAGCTCCTGACCCAAACCAAGCTGTCTAAGAGGACGAGGAAAAACTCCCCAAAATCCTCCAAGGAAGATGGGAAGGAACGTCGGGAAAGGCAATTCGAAGAGAGATCCCCTCTCCTCGGACGGCTGGGATTGCTACAGGATCTGCAAAACACAAATGTCCAATATAATAAGTAGAATAACATTATTGCAACAGTCAATTTTCATCCGCTATCCGAGGCCGCGTCGCAGGGGCAGCAGGCTGAGCAAAGTACTCCAGAGGTCTCGCTTCTCAGCAACACTTTCCAGCTCGAGGCGTTCCCAGGCCGGATGAGATATATAATCCTTCCAGCGTGTTACGGGACGGCCCCGGGGCCTCCGAACAGTTGGACGTGCCCAGAACCCCTCCAACGAGAGGCGCCCAGGAGGATCCTGATCAGATTCCCCATCCACCTCAACTGACCCCTTTTTGATGCGAAGTAGCAGCGGCTGTAATCCGAGCTCCCTCCAGAAGACTGAGCTTCTCACCCAAAATCTAAAGCTGAACCCAGAAACCCTGCACAGGAAACTTTCGACCGCTTCCAACTGCAATCTCATTGTTTCATGACCATAGGCGAGAGTCGAAATAGAGATGGACTGGAAAATCAAAAGCTTTGCCTTCCAGCTCGGCTCCACCTTTACCACGACAGTCCGGCACGCCTGCATCACTGCGGACGCCGAACCAAACTGCCTGTCCATCTCACGCTCCGTCGTACCCTCACTCATGAACAAGTCGCTGAGATATTTGAATTCCTTCGCTTGGGCCAGAGAGGGCGATCTACTGCTTTCCGGCTGAGAATCATTGCGTCAGACTTGGAGGTGCTGACTCTCATCCCGACCGCTTTGCACTCGGCTGCAAACCTCCCCCGTGCATGCTGGAGGTCACCGTATGAAGAAGCCAACAGAACCGCATCATCCGCAAAGAGCAAAAATGCAATTCTGAGGTCACCAAATCGGACCCCTTCCTCCCCCCGGTTGTGCCTTGGGATCCTGTCCGGACATTACGTTTTTTTTTTTTGTCTACTAGCCCGGAGCCTGGGTGAGAGGTTCACCCCAAACAGGTCGCCAGACTATCACAGACACACAGGGACAGACAACCATTCACACTCACATTCAAACCAAATCAGACTCAACAATCAACCTGCATGTCTTTAAATTGTGGGAGGAAACCGGAGAACCCGGAGAAAACCCACCGCGACTCAGGGAGAACATGCAAACTCCGCACAGAAGGGCCCCAGCCGGCTGCCGGGTTCGAAACCTGGAACCCTCTTGCTGTGAGGCAACAGCGCTAATCACTGCGCCGCCGTGCCGCCTACATCATGTCCAATAACATCCCAAACAGAATCGGTGACAAGGAACAACCACGGCGGAGGTCAACACCCACGGGAAACATGTTCGACTTTGTGCCGAGTACACAGACACAGCTCTCACTTTGGATAAACAAGGACCGGATGTCTCATCACAATAACCCCTGTACCCACTGTCCCCCTGCAGGACCCCCCAGGGGACACGGTCGTAAGCTTTCTTTCAGTCAAAACACACGTAGACTGGATGGGCAAACTCCCAAAATTCCTCCAGAATTCCCGCAAGGATTAAGAGTCGGTCCGCTGCTCTACGGCCAGGATGGAGTCCTTTCCAGCACCCTGGAATAAACGTTCCCAGGGAGGCTGAGCAGTGTGTTAACTGGGACACACCCTCCAGTCCCCATTTTCAACAATGGGAACCACCACCCCGGTCTGCCACTCCACAGGCACCGTACGCGACCTCCACGTCACGCCAAGACGGCCAAACAACATCCACAGCCGGCAGCATCTCAGGGCGGATCTCATCCACAGCTGGCATCGTGCTGCAGAGGAGCTTTCTGACTTCCTAATTTTATCAGCCTAGTAAAATATATCGTGCAGCGGGAGCTCACGTCCTTGTTCCTGTCAAAGGGAGTGCAGCATTACTTAAATCGTGACATTTAGTATAAGTGCTGATTGCATGATGTGACTTTCTGTTGGGCTTGGGCGGTATTACGGTATACGAGGGTATGGGAAATTCCGATGGCAGGATTTTTAATACCGTCAAAAACACGCACGCTCATCTTTCCATTAATCTAATACTAGAGAGAACGGCGGCCAACGCAGTGCAAGTTAAGAAAACATGCAAATAGACAAAACACAAGCAAATTAAGAAGATATCTTCACCAGTTAGAAGACACATGCATCTCGACAATGTGCTGATAATACCAAAACACACGAAGAAAACGCTACAGTACATCAAAACATGTTAATAAAATACTGCAAATGCAGCAACACATTAAGAAAACACTACAATACATCACAATACAACATATTAATACAACACTGCAATACATCACAATACATCACATTAATAAATCACTGCAAATACCACCACACACATTAATAAAACATGGTGCATTACATGACAACACGTGACGTGTTTCTTGAGGACACAGTATTGATGCACACATCCAAACGCGCTTGTTTTGGGGGCATTTCTCATGACTTCACTGGAGTCAGTTATCCGTCAATAGTGTTGGATAATTAGCTAAAATGTAAGTGTTTTCAATGCAGTAAATCCGGCCCCCACCCAAAAAAAGATGGTCAGACTATCTGCCACCTTGTTTTGTGGTTTGTGTATATGTTAGGTATTATGGTAAGACTGCATGAATAAAAGCTTTGTTCCAGTGAATCACATTTATTCATATATTTGACAGATTGACTGACTTGTTGAGTGATTCACCTGAATTGAGCTAATAATGCCTATCATATACGCAAACCACTTCTTTTTCGGAGTAGATGGCTTGACTGCAGTAAAAAAATGAAACTAAAAAAATACATTAATAAATAAAAACTTTTACAGCTCATTTTCTAAAACACTGACTAACAGCTGACTCCAGTGATATCATCCACAAACAACAAGTGTGTATGGATGTGTGCGTCACTGCTAAGCATCCTCTGGAAACACTTTCACTGTGTGTAATTTGTGTTGTTTTCTTAATGTGTTGTGGTATTTTTAGGGCATTCGTCAAATGCTGCATGTGTCTTCAAATTGATAAAGTTTTCTTACGGTCACCGTAATTAACCTAATAGTAGAGAGGCTGTAATGAGGGTGTATTTTATGTGGTGCACATCACGTGCTACTAGAGGTCAACAGGCAGCTGAGTTAGTTTTATCTTTTTCTCTAAAATTAGAATAAAGTTAACAAAGCAGTTAAGCTAGTCTTAGTTTGGAGACTTGAATTTAGGGGAATAAATCTTTGTTGCCATTTTGCGAGCTTATTAATTAACGGAAAAAAACTACGAGGTACGCAGCAAAGTCACTGGTGGGGTGGGATGGCACCGCACACAAATACTATCATATACCATATACATGGTGAAATTAGGAAGGTATGAAAAGAAAAATAGATACAGCCCAAGCCCAGAGTGTGTGTGTGTGTGTGTGTGTGTGTGTGTGTGTGTGTGTGTGTGTGTGTGTGGTGCGGGTTATCTTAGCCACGGGTGATACTGGAGCTCCTCCAGGGTGATGCGCTGCAGGAAGTTCTCCGTCAAACATGTCCTCAAGAAATCCTGGCAATCTAGAGAGACAGACAATAAAAGGTGAAGTTGATCCATCGCAGAGACCTAAAATGTACAGATTCATGTCTGCTCGTGTGTGTGTGTGTGTGTGTGCGTGTGCGTGTGTGTGTGTTTGTGTGTGTTTGTGTGTGTTTTACATACCTTCTGACAGCCTCTTGCTGATCCTCAGTCGTTTTCGGAGGAAGCTCATTGTCTCAAATCCGGCTCTGTGCAACATTTCAAACAGTACCACTCCCAGCTGCCACACGTTGGTAGGGCCGGCCGTGTAGGCAAAATATTTGTACCACTCCGGAGGGGTGTGAGCAGAGGTACCTAGAATACACAGATTTACAAAAAAAGATGGGATGAGGTGAAGCTCACATCACGTAAATGATCACATCACTGATAGAAAAGCTAGTGAACAGCTGGAGTAGAAGATAGATATCTTACCGTAAAAGAGGCGATGACGTGAATTTTTCTTGGTAAAACAGCTCAGGCCGAAGTCGATGATGCGAACCCGGGGAACGTCCGAGCCGGTCTCAATCAGGACATTTTCCAACTTGATGTCGCGGTGAAAAATGCACTTATCATCAAGTACAATTACCGCATTTATGAGCTGTTTCAGTATGATCTGCGAGACAAAAACAGTTTTTGTTAATGATTGAGATTCTGGGTTAGCTGCTGCAATTACAGCGATTACAAGACAAAGTTTCTAAAATAATCTTTCAAGCACACAGGCACTGAAATAGTCAAAAGATTTTCTAATAACGTCACCATGTTCCCACATTTCAACAACTGCTTTGGTAAGTACCAAGGAAAAAATGCTTAAAAACCACACACACAACCACCAGGATCCTCCAATGGCTTACCTTTGCTTCCTCCTCCCGTAGGGAGCCCCCGCGGTCACTGATGTACTGGTACAGGTCTTCGGAGGGAATTGGTCTCTCCAGCACCAAGATGAGCTCCTGGTCCAGATCGTACCAGTCCAGTAGAGAAATGGGGGCCGATTCCCCCGCTGATCCCTTTGGTCCGGCCGCAAGTTCCAACATAACGGCGACCTCCACAGAGAGCTTCTGTCCGCTGGCGTCCTGAAACATCATAACAAAGAGGCGGATGAAGACGAGAGAACTATTTCATTTATCCAGAACACACTCAGTCACAGGGCTCATTCTTACGCTCGGCACAAGGCGATCTGTATCCAGATCTGCTTAATACATCCATGGTTACGACTCACCCTCAAGGGGTAATACTGCGATTACACAACTATTACCAAGAAAATAAAATACATTATCAAAATGTGTTCATGTTTTGGGGCAATTACCTCTCAAGATAAAAAAGCTTTTAGATAGCTACTGCGGAAAGTATGTCGAACCTTAGTAACAACGTGCAACGGACACGATTTCTAGTCCCTCCAGCTAACTTGAACTTGTGCTTTTTATAGATAGTGGGGTTTCCCAAAATGAATAAATATACAAGGTATGAACACAAAAACGCTGAGCTTGTTCAGTCTTGTTTTGGCTAAGATATCTGATTTTAAAAAATCCAAGTACAGATTTAGCTGCATCTGCAAACTTCACATGTATTTCTAAGCAACTAGCCACCGTGTCACAGCACAGCTGATGGAGGACGACAAACGTTTCCAAAAACTCAAGAGAAAGGTAAAGTCTAAACATCAAAATTAATGAGTTTAAAGTTTACACCATGCATGAGTTAGCTGCTACCTTTTATTATTTCAGCTGAATTTCTTTACATCTGTGTAATCTATATCCATTAATACTGCTCTGAAACGCTCCTCGTCCCCTGCCTGATAAATGTACTCTGATCGTAGAATTTCTGCAGGTGCAGTGATAAAGAAATGGCGGACTACTATTTTTAGTGATTAGAAAGGTGTGCCGACATGCTGCATCCAGCACATTATAAATGTCTTGTGGACCAATCAGATTGCTTGGTCGGAACTACTTGTTGTGTATAAGGTGTTGCTCACTTACCTTGTGTTTGCAGAAAACTTTATCTTTTGGGACGTGCTTGATGGCAACCTACAATACACAAACAGAACAATGGTCAGCACTTACTGAACAAACTGGGCTTTTTTTGTGTGTGTGTGTGTGTGTGTGTGTGTGTGTGTGTGTGTGTGTGTGTGTGTAAGAGATTGTGTGAATAATACTTACTGGTAAATTGTCTGATTTGCGATAGCCAGCAAAAACACATCCGCATCCTCCTTGGCCCAGGTGACCCTGTTGCTCGTATTTAGCTTCAAATTCTGTTAAACAGAAACAAACACAGATTTTGTTTCAGTAAATTTGTGAGAAACATCAATTTACACTAAACAAAAAATCCAAACCCTGCATAGCGTTGCGATATCTAACATGGGAATATAGTGTCAATACACGGACCCCAGGTATATATGTAACCAGTTGCTTTTTCCGTTCATAATTTATCATTTTTCTGCAATGTAAATGATGAAAGTGAGAAACTTTGATATTTTATCTTAATAGATAAAACAGGAAATAACAGATTTTTCTTTTGGGGACATAAACTACTGTTGGAAAAAGGTAATAAATTGTAATATATATAGTATCACAATACTGAGCATATTGCAAAATGTTTAAAATCGTGATAACTGTGGCATAAGTATCCTGATAATATCGTATGGTGGGGCTTCTCGTGATTTCCACCCCTAATACTTACCTGCTCCGGCCTCCTTTAGCAGATCATCCTGAATCTTTTCCTTCGTCTCGTCCTTGGTCTGCTCTTGATCCGGGCGCTTCTTCCTCTTCTTGGTCAGTCCTTCGCCGGCTGCCCTCCTCTTCGCGCCTCTCCTGGTCACATCCTCCGCAGATGTGTCGCAGCTCCCTACAGATGACAAAAAACCCTAAACGTCAGCTTGTTGACAGTCAAAAGAGTGAACGTGGACGATAAGTCGTCCCAACAAAATTACATAACAGTCCGTCAATCTCAACATTACTGGACTATTTCCATTTTCTGCTTCTTTATACTTCTAAATCTCTAATATTCACAAGGACTGTTGTACCTTTTTTCATACCTTTGGTTACTTTACAGATTAAAAACACAAAATATAACCAACAAATAAAGTATGATATATTGTTATTGACAAAAATGTATTAATTCCTTGGTGAAATTGACAACCTACCCAGAAATACACTAAAAAACAAAGCTATTACATCATAGCAAGTTTGTTTTACTTTAACTGAATTTTAAATGCAGAACTATTTCTTGAAACAGCGTATTTCTAGATCGTGGTTTTGCTACTTTTATTTGAGTCAGAGGTCTGAATTTTTCCACCATTAGTTGGGTTTCCATTACAGATTTGCGCAAAACTCACGCAATATTTTCCAAATGTCAATATAACACAATTGTGAGGTGACTGTGCTTCCACTGAGTGATATAACGTGACTTCTCCTCTGGCGATAACATTCAAAGAATCATGGCGATGGATGCCCAGAACATCAACAATTTGAGGATTAATGGAAACCCGCCTGGTGTCTGAACCTCATGTTCAGTAAACTGATGGTGATATATGTTCCCAACAGTAGTGTCACTTGATAAGCCTACCTCTTTCAGAATCTGCTGAGGGAGACGCAGTCTCTTCATTTCTTATTTGGTCCAGTCGCCTCTTTACGAGCTTTTTTTTGGGTCCCTCTCCGTCTTCTCTAACTCTTCTCTTCACTCCTCTGACCCTGACATCCTCCTCAGATGTGCTTGGCTGTTCAGGTTCAGGGAGTCTTAACCTTTTCCTGAGAGTTACCCGTTCAGGTTCATTCTGAGTCTCCTGTTTGGTCTCCTCTTGGTCCGGGCTCTTCTTCATTTTCTTGTTCTGTCCTTCATCATCAGCGGCTGCCCTCTTCTTAGTGCCTTTGCGGGTCACATCCTCCTCAGATGTGCTTGGGTGTTGAAGTTCAGGGAGTCTTAACATTTTCGCAAGGGTTACCTGTTTAGGACTGGACTTCCTTTTTAGCAGCCTGGTCCTGACAGGACGACCCCTGTTCTTGGTCTCACGTTTGGTCTCCTCTTGGTCCGGGCTCTTCTTCATCTTCTTGTTCGGTCCTTCATCATCGGCGGCTGCCCTCCTCTTAGCGCCTCTCCTGGTCACATCCTCCTCAGATGTGCTTGGCTGTTCAGGTTCAGGAAGTCTTAACCTTTTCCCGAGGGTAACCCGTTCAGGACTGGCCTTCCTTTTCAGCAGCCTGGTCATGACAGGATGACCCTTGTTCTTGGTCTCCTGTTTGGTCTCCTGTTTGGTCTCCTCTTGGTCCGGGCTCTTCTTCATCTTCTTTGTCAGTCCTTCATCATCGGCGGCTGCCCTCTTCCGGGTCACATCCTCCTCAGATGTGCTTGGGTGTTGAAGTTCAGGGAGTCTTAACATTTTCGCAAGGGTTACCTGTTTAGAACTGGACTTCCTTTTTAGCAGCCTGGTCCTGACAGGACGACCCCTGTTCTTGGTCTTACGTTTGGTCTCCTCTTGGTCCGGGCTCTTCTTCATCTTCTTGTTCGGTCCTTCATCATCGGCGGCTGCCCTCCTCTTAGCGCCTCTCCTGGTCACATCCTCCTCAGATGTGCTTGGCTGTTCAGGTTCAGGGAGTCTTAACCTTTTCCCGAGGGTAACCCGTTCAGGACTGGCCTTCCTTTTCAGCAGCTTGGTCCTGGCAGGACGACCCTTGTCCTTTGATGACTCTTTGTTTTGGTCCAACATGCTGCTATCACGCTCTAAAAATGAGAAACAGTTGAACGTCAGTTTGTTGTGAACTATAGTCACTAACCGTATAAATTTGTGTTTTATCATCTCAAAGTACTCAGATTACAGATAGAAAAATAGCTCAACAGCAACAATCAGAGATCCAGCTCAAGGTACTAACTCTGAATTACTCATTACCTCAAAATGTGGGTCATTAAAGGAATACTTCACCCAAAACACGACCATTTGTAAATCACTTAGTCATGTCGTGTTTCCTTGAATTTAAAACAAGCTTTTTTCTCGCCTCCATGGAAAATGGCAAACATTGATTTACTGGGGACCACATTTAACAACAGACGAACTATATCAAAACATCCATTTACAAACTCTCACACAACTCATGCTGTATAATCCAAGTCTCATAGATCCAGTCGTATGCTCCGTACTTCCCAAACACATGCATGTTTGCTAAAACCTCAGTGTTTAAATCTGAGCTGAAAGGTAAACTTATGCTCTTTCCAAAGCCAGACTACAATTCTAACATTTTTTTGTAGCCAAAGTGCATGTGTTTGGGAAGTACGGAGCATACAAGTGGAGAAAGGAGACTTGGATCATACTGCAGTTGTGTTTGTTAACAGATGCTATTGTAAAGTTTTACTGTTATTAAACATGGCTACCAATGAGTCAATAAATTAATTACCAGAGGCATGCAAGAAAGCAAATTTTACTTAACAAATTCGCAGCAACACGACACAACTTACTGATAAAGAAATAGTCATTTTGACAGAGAAGTATTCCTCTAACATGAGTGACTGCAGGTTTTTGTCTGGATTTCTTACCTTGATTTTTCCTGAGGGCTGGAGATCCACGAGTCTTCTTTGGAGAGTCTTCGTGCATCGTAATGTTAAATTATTTTCAATGCAGTAACTGAAGAGTGATCAATAAATCTACCTCCTACCTTCCCGTGTGTCTTCGAGAAAGTCTCAGAGAGTTCTGAGCTCTGATGAGCGGAACACGGAACACGGTGACATCAGGTTTGTGACATCACAAAGAAGTGTTCCGGAATACGCATAAACCGCAGTGGAGGTAATCTTAAAGGGCTCTGCTGTCCACAATAAATTCTGTTTATTTTTGAAAATTATTGTTATTATCTTTACTTTGTATTAATATTATAAAGTAATTAAATCACATCTCAAAATATTTATGCAATGCAAGCATACATACATAAACACATATACATCTATATACAAAAATACACATACGTACTGTGCAAAGATCTTAGGCCACCATAGATTTTATGTACATAATATATACATTTATTGCTTAGTCTCTTTATGAAGACACAAAAATGTACAATGTTTTAAAACAGCAAAAAATGACTTATTCTGACTGAAGTCAATATTTAGTGAGAAATGTGGAATCATACCTACATAACATAAGATAGCTCAAACAATCAATATTTGATGACAGTTCTTGGATGTTAGGATGTTTCTAGGGTTTTGGGACATTTCGGGGATTTTAGGACATTTTCATAATTTAAGGACATGTCTAGGAATTTAGGACATTTTCAGGGTTTTAGGACATTTCTAGGATTTTACAACATTTCTGAGATTTTAGGACATTTCTGGTCTATTACGACATTTCTTGGATTTTAGGATGTTTTTTAAGATTTTAGGAAATTTTAAGGATTTAAGGACATTTGGGGTCTTAGCGAGGACCTCTGGGGGATGTGGGGGATCCTCCACCGGCACTTTTTTTTGATAAACAAGCTCTATTTTGATGCTGTTTTAATCACTCTATGTATACTAAAAGTATGAATAACTTTATTTGTATTGTAAATTAGAAAATGGGAGGCCAGATTTGCCCCGCGGGTTGTTGAGCATCACTGCCACAGTGCATAAAAAGGCACAAAATTGAGCTTTTTTATCAAAAAGCTTTGGATTAAAAACATGAAACAGTTCAGCATACACGCATAAAGAATATATTATATTACCCACCAACATCTCTTACAGTTTAAAGCAGTCTAGAACCGGCCCTGCTTAAAACGATAATGATCTCTGCCCTCCGGTTTTGCAGCCTCTGAATTTAAACTGTAATCATCCGATCAATAAAGACAACAGACAGGACACACTGATCAAGCACTGATCTCCTGCTGCTTGTTTGGAGTTTTGTTGGACTCAGTATAAAGCCCGGTGAACCTCACCCCACCCACAACACCGGACACAAAGTTGGCCTCTATGCACTTTGGTATTATTGTATTATTATTCTAAATATGATCAAAAAAGCAATAAAAGTGCTGCTTGCCTGTATGTCTGTTATTACTGTGACATTCCTGAGGGTGGCAGCAGGAACCATTTAACCACATGTTTGCTAGTGTGAGTCATTCATTCTAGTTGATGTTTTACAGCAAGACTTTTATGAAACAGTATTAAACACAAGAGGCACCACACTGATTCCAGGCTAATGGCGTCATGGAGAATTCAGACTTTATCTTCTGCTCAATTCATCTGCTACTTTTTACTACAGCTTACAGTATATGCAGTGACTGCGCAGTGATGTCATCTTCATGACATTAAGTAGCAAATATATATATATATATATAAATGAGTCCATTGATAAATATATTAATTTAACCTCGCTGAACACGGGCTCGCATACAGCTGCTTCTGCCTTTGTGTTATGTGACAGTGTTGACTTTTAAATGCGTCACACGATAACACAAACAAAATAACTATTCTAATCTACTATTCATTTCTTCTGCCGTTAACGTTTTGCCTTCTTCCCATGTTTTCAAAATAAATTAAGCCAGTTTGGTTATTAAAGGGTTACCTTTCTTTTTTTTCTATGAAAAACATTTTATTTTCAGGTCAAAATTATTAACATTTTTGGGTCATTTCTTCTGTCATTGCTTGTTGCCTTCTCTCTACATATTTCAAGCCACTTTGCTCAATTTTTAGGGGTTAACTTTATTTCTTTTTCTAAAATAATTTTTCAGGTTAAAATTATAATAATTTTGGGTCACATCCCCTTCTCCTCATGTTTTTGAAAGAAATCAAGACAATTTCCTCAGTTTGTAAAGGGTTAACTTTCCTTTTGGCTTTCTTTTTTTAAATTATTATTATTTTCAAGTTAAAAATTATCAAAACTTTTGGGTCATTTCTTCTGTCCTTGCTCTTTGCCTTGATATCAAGCCAATTTGCCAGTTTTTACAGGGTTAACTTTCTTTTTGTTTTTCTTTTCCTTTTGAACATATATTTTTTTTTTGTTCTGTTGATCTTCCCTCATTCCCAGTTTGCTCAGTTTTTAAATTTTTAACTTTCCTTATCAAAAATTTGGGGTAATTTCCTCTGTCGTTGTTAATTGCATCTTTCCCATGTTTTTGAAAGAAATCAAGCCAGTTTGCGCAGTTTTTAAAGGGTCAACTTTCTTTTTGTTTTTGTTTTCTTTTTTATAATTTTTTTGGTCAAAATTAGTCAAAAAATATTGTGAGTCATTTGTTCTGTCAGTGCCTTTTTTCTGCGTTTTTGACATAAATCAAGCCAATTTGCTCACTTCTTTAAGGGTTAACTCTTTTTTTTCTTTTCCAAACAAAAAAAAAAATCATGTCAAAAATCTTAAAAATTTTGGCTCGTTGCTCAGTGCCTCGTTTCCATGTTTTTGACAGAAATCAGCCCACTCTGCTGAGGTGTCAAAGGGTTCATTATCAGCAGAACAAAGTGCGAGTACTGAGTAAAACACACAGCTGTGCGTGTTTGAACAGACAGCAGCGCAGAAACGGGAGCCGCGCCGCGCACTCTACAGCGCAGCGGTGATGAGACCGCAGCGGAATGCCAGAGGAGGTTCACGGAGTTGCCTCCAGTCCCTTAGGTACCGGAGAGCGGAGGAGGGGGAGGCAGGAGGAGGAGAGGAGTGATGAGGAGCATGAGGTCTGAGCAGGGGGAGGAATAGGTGGAGGTGTGTGTGGGGAGATTCAAGCTGCGCATCTGTGCTCTCAGCATTGAGGGTCCCTGCCGGGGCTGTCTATGGGTGTCGGCGGGCCGCGGTCCGCGCCGGGTGGACTGGCAGCGGGGCGGCTCCGGACTGTGGCGCAGGTCTGGACGCAGTGACAGAGAAACACCAATTTTTTTTTAGCCGTCACAGTGAAGCAGCATGCCGGCGATCACTCACACCGAGCGCGGGGTGTGAGGACGGAGGAGGAGGAGGAGGAGGAGGGGGGAGAGGCTATGGACACGCAGGGGGACGACTCGCTGCTGGAGAACCGGACGGAGCACGGGCCGGAGCCGAGCCAGGGGGCAGCGCGCCCCGCGTGGGCAGTCACGGCGCTGGCCAGCGTGCTGATCTTCACCACGGTGGTGGACATCCTGGGGAACCTGCTGGTGATCGTGTCCGTGCTGAGGAACCGCAAACTCAGGAATGCGGGTAAGACAGCTATTGTTACACGGGCTGTGCGTGCGTTTGCGCGTGTTTTTGCGTGCGTGTGTGTGTGTGTGTGTGTGTGTGTGTGTGTGTGTGTGTGTACACAACAGAGTGAGACAGAAAAGCATGCAGCTCGGATCTGCGATGAAATGACATCTAGAGGTGATCCGCGCTTTCTTCATATCGACCACAGATCACGACAATCGAATAACCGTCAGTGTGCTCGCAGTGTTCAGCCAGGAGAAAAACAGCTGACATCACACACACACACACACACACACACACACACACACATATATATTGAAAAATGCGTTGTTAATGAGCAGAGAATGAATGAATGAGATTGCATGTGTGTGTGTGTGTGTGTGTGTGTGTATCCTGCAGAAATGAATGAGTTTTGGTTCATTCTCAGCGTGTCACTGCTTTACTGAATGAGCTGTTGGCATCAGTCCGCCTCATTCATCACTGTCTCTGCAAACTTGTCAGTCAAATGGATCCATTTCTGCCTCAGCGGAGCGAAGCCTTCAGCAGACTGATGGCTTCAACCACAATAAGTGTGGTTGATTATTTTCGTGTTCACACCGAGCATTTAAAACCAGGTTCACGCAGCTTTTTAACCCTTTGAAACCTGAGCAAATTCGCTTTTGTCTTAAAAGTACCCCAAAAATAACATTAGTAAAAAGTTAAAGGAAAATAGCTTCAAAATTGGTATGAAAATGCTAGTTTTCTTGATAATCCTTTCTTTTTTTCCAGTGATTTTTTTAAACTACTTTTCAGATTTTTTCCTATCACCTTTTCCTATTTTCTTGCAATTTGAGCATATCTTAAGCCAAATTCCTGATTGCCTGTTTCCTAAAATAACTGCAGGATGCCGGCAACAGCTGCCAGCAGTCGCCTGTAATTTTACAGGAACATTTGCTACAGCATAGATTTAGCACTTCATGGTCCGTCCTGAAAATGCTCCAGGAATATGTGAGTTTTTACAGTTAAGTCGAGTTTTCATACAAGTTATACACGGTGAGTCGTGAAAGCTGATTCTGATATATTTTGGAGAGATTTTAGATCAGAACATGAGCTTATACTCAAATAAGGCGATTTGGTGTTTTCCCTCCACAGGGCTTTGAAACAGTATTTAGGAAGGACAAAATCTACTCTACTCTAAAATTTTGTTTGACAATTGCATACAAATGGCAAAAAATCTAAGAGTAATAATAATGAGATAAGATGCAGAAATGAGAAGACAGGTGAAAAAGAGATAAACATGATAAAATCATATGAAGAAAGTAAATACAGAAAAAAACAAATTAATAAATATAAATTATGCATATCCATGCATTATAATATTAAAAAATACATTTTTGGTGGCGAGTCAAACCTGTTTGGGGTGGGGTTGTGGGGAGATTTGGATTTTATGACCCCAGAAATATTTAGAAAATCACTTCAACCTGCAACACTAACTTGCACACAGAACAAACAACATCACAAACGCTTGTGTGCTTCTGCAGCTCCAGCAGTGGCAAAGAAATCTAAAATTATTCTGAGAGCGTTGCTAAGGAAAGTTAAGGTGCATAAAAATATTCTTAGTAAATTTCATATTATGCCAAATTAGGTCCTTAAGGACCAGTGTGTATGATTTAGGGGGATATATTGGTAGAAATGGAATATAAAATAGTCTGTTTTCTGTAGTGAATAAATCACCTGAGATTAACGGCGTTTTTGTTGCCTCAGAATGAGCCGTTTATGTCTACATAGGGACCAGGTCCTGGTCTGTGGAGACCACCATAATGTTTCTACAGAAGCCCAGAACAGACACACCAAACACTGCCCGTGTTTCCATCACAGATTTCTGCAAAACTTTAGCAATATTTTCGAAATGTCGATAAAACATTATTGCGAGATAACTGAGTTTCCACTGAGTGATGTTCTGTGACTCCTCCTCCCACAATAACATCCCAGTAACCATGGCGATGGATGTTCAAAACATCAGCAGCTTTATTTCTATTGCAGCCACCGCACTAGCCGTCATTATTTCTAAGGCCACGTAGGCGTGTTATGGAGCCATGATGGAAAGGCGGGAAGTGGCAGCGGCCACATATGAGGGATTTCTGGGAGCTGATAGTCCATGATTTCAAAGATTCAAATCTTCCGGACGATCTGCTTAAATTTTGAAGAGTTATGTGATGCAATAACAGCTCTTGTAGCTCCTGCTGCATCATGAGGGAGCCAGTTCCTACTGGTGCCGTCTGGCTGTATTCCCAAAAGTCGCCGCCCATGCCATTCAGCCCTTTTTCTAGCTGGACGCAGAAGGTGGCTTTTGGCGTCAAACTTGTACACCAAAAGCACTGACAGAGCGGCGCTATTTGATGATTGCGGAGTGAGAACAGGCTGGAGGGACACCAAGCAGATTAGGATAACATCTTAAACAATATTTTACGGTAATCTGGTGAGTAGTTGTGGAGAAATCTGCAGACGGACCTGCGTTGCCCTGCCTGGGCCACGCCTAAAGGGTTCCAGTGCTTTAGATGTCCTAATGACAAATGCCAGAGTAGATACAGAAAGAGTTACGTCCTCCTGTTTCATCCAAATCATGTGCTTGTGAGAGCTTTGTGGCAGACTGACAGAAATGCCGGCAGAACCTCTCCGGCGGCCTCTCCCTCCACATCTGACGGCAGCAGATAAAGAGTCTGATTTATCTGCGTGCTCGCCCTGTGAGGCATCCACCACACATATCGCTAACGTGCTAGATATGTCACGTTAAACTGAAGAGGGCTCGAACAGATGATGGCTGACAGGTGTACTAGTATCTGTACTAGTATGTGTACTAGTATGACAGCCTTTGTCATTACAATGACATTGGCGTGCCCTTTATATTTGATTACGTAAGTAATAAGAACCAAGTGCAGCAGCATTGGATGTGGATTTGTAAATGTCATACTTGATCTACGAAACAGCAATCACAAAAACAATTTCATTGAAAGGTCTGTGTGACAGCTGTTCAGCAGCTTTGTATCAGCACATTATCTCACTTATGACTGTTGAAATGAGAAAGTCTCATATGCTGAGGATTGTGACATTACTGAACGCTGCTAAATAAACGCCGGTGAGATTATTCAAAGAAGTTCAAAAGGGTCAGGAACATTTTGATTTTGGCCTCAGGGAACCCAAGTCACCAAAACCTTTCTTAATATTATTAGCAATAAAACTTTAGTAGTAGTAGCAGTAGTAGTAGTATTTTTGCAAATAAAATTCTTTCAGGGAGTTGAAATGCTCAAAAACTCATGAAACTCTGCACACTCATCAGGACTGGTGAAACATTTGATATTTTATGGGTCTTGGGCTTGTGACTCAACAAATGGCTCTGTTGCACCGCAACAGTAGCTCCTGCAGTTGGTTTCATCTACATTTACGAAAATTGGTAAGAATATGCAACATGCCGAGACATTCAGAAAAGTCTCTTGAAGCCTAGCCCTTACCCAACAGGAAGTGAGACATTTGGAAATTAATGTGAAATTTTGGTGTATTTTTTGCTATTGACAAAAAAACACCATAATTACATATATATAAACCTTTAGTGTTTCTGCCTGTAAAACATCCAAACTTTCCACTGCTGTAATATCTTATTTTTAAAGGGTTTTTAACAATTATGTAACGATGATATTTACAGTAAATAAATACAATTACAGCAACGTTAGATAGAAGAGAGTATAAAATGTGATGAAGTATGAGTATAGCATAAATAGAAAATAAAACACAATCAGTTATTAACCAGCAGAGAGACAATGGAGACGGGAGTACTGTGAGTGTCCTGAGTGTGCAGACGCTCTGTGGAAACTGGGTGTGTAGGTGTCTGCGTTTTTGGGGAGGGGGGGCACAGCTGGCAGGTCAGACTGATGTCACAGACAGTCGTCTCCACTGCTGCTGTTCAGTCTGAAAGCAGGAGAGCGGTGGGCACAGATGAGCCTGAAGCGCTCTGTTTTGTATCTGCTTGGGGGGATCTGGTGGCTGACTGCGCCGCCCATCTGCCGCCATACGCAGGGTGAGGGGGGTCATCTGGGAAGAGCTAGTCCTTCATCTTCTTCTCTGCCGCCCAAACCAGACTGTCCAGTTTCCGCTCGGCCACTGAGCTGGCCTCCCTCGCCGGCGTGTTTAGTCTGCTGGCTCAGCCCCTGTTCAGTCCGAACTCATCAGGTCTGTCAGTGCTTTGAGTGTACGAGCGTGGCGCCAAGAGCCACTTTCCTCGACCAACCAGAATGTGTTTGGACGGCATCAGATTAAAAAGACCTGTGGCGTTGTTATCATACGCCGGCGTACGGCCAGAGGGCACCAGGCGTGTCCACATGTGCATTCCTATGAAACGCTGAAGAAAAGGTAATAACGCTGCCGATAAACACGAAATATGAGGTGCCCTTACAGGGCGGACGGGTGGGGAGGTGGATGGGTCCCACGAACAGCTGACTTTGGTGTGGGAGTCTGGAGTTTGCGTCCCGTGTGGATGTGTGTTTGTGTTTTTCTACACATCACCATGTGTCTCTCTTGCCTGAACCGAACCGTCTGTGACTGCGTTGCACATAATCATCTCTGGCAGATAATTAAATACAATATCAGAATCTCAAATACTCCGAAATGCGTCTTATAGGCTCTCCACTCATACTCTGCATAGTGTTGCCAAAAAAGTAATCAGACTGCCAGTTTGTTGGCTTCCTCATCCTTTCTGGATGGGATTAGTTTTACAGTTGAAATTGGAATAATGTAATTGTTACTCAGACATGTCTCTACTGACCAAATCTGCAATGTAAGTAATTATTACCGTGGCAAACGACGCCGCCGCCGCCTCTTTGACAAACTGTAAAATGGTCAGTAAAAATAACTCCAGGTGGAATTAGTTCCATTTGACTTGACATCCTTGAGATTTGTTGGCATAATTCTGCAGGGGCCCGTACGGCTTCACAAACCGTGTCATTGTGGATCCTCTGCTTAAATTGCACTTGAAAGAGGCTGAACCGAATCAGCCGCAGACTCGCGAGCGTGTCCCTGTGGTGAGTTTGCTCCCGTGGCCATGCTGCATTTAGTGACTGTAAGATGTGTGGACCATTCTCCGTGTGATGACCACACATAAATAAAGAAGATTCATCGTCTCATGTTGGTACTTTTGGAGACTGCTCATACTATATTATACTACAGCTGTGCCCAAAGAAAGCTTTAGATTCCCCAAAACTCGTTGACTTTATATTCCTACACAACAGAATACAGTAAAAACTAGTTATCGATGGTGATGGTTAGGATTTCAAGACATTTCTTGGATATTTGGATGTTTCTAGGATCTAAAGACTTTTCGAGGATTTTCAGACATTTCTAGGCTGTTTTGATTCTCTGCTGCCACTTTCTCTCAAAAAAAAGCTCTTTTGCGATGCTGTTTTTTTACACTCTGGTGTGACGGACGGGTTTTTGTGTTCTGGACCCCAAATGGCTGAGACAGACACGAGGAAAAGTTTGGTATTAATACTTTTACTTTAGTTTAATTTTTACTGTTTTTATCTTTGCTAATCCTTGACTATTGTTTTAATAATATAAGACAATCATAATATTTCACTCTATTTGTTGTTTCTTCTGGTTTTAGATTTTAGTTTCCTATTTTATTGTTGCTTTACTGGGACCTTAGTGCGCAGTTTTGTTCCCTCTCCTCGTCTTTTTGAATGACAATAAACCTTCCTGAATATTGAATACTTCTTCCAACAGTGGAAAAAAATATCCTATTGAGTCTCTCAGAGTCAGGCTCATCCTCGATGACTTTTTTTCCAGTTTTCATCAGTGCGGCATTAAGCTTGATGGATCTTCCACAGGTGTTGTTTGTACCTGCCTGACACCAGAGCAGATGTTGAGGCGTGGCTTGACAGTCGACTGGCGAGATGAAGTTCGGGGCTGTCTAAAAAAAGTGCATAAACTGGGCCAAGGGAGCATTTCAGATTCTTGTCAGTTTTCTCATATTTATCCATTATCCATCAATTACCTATCAATTAACTGTTCAAAATCCAGAGGCACACAGACAGACAACCATTAATATTTACATAAAAACTAACAATTTAGAGTCACCTATTAACCTGCATGTCTTTGGACTGTGGGACAAAGCCGGC
Source organism: Plectropomus leopardus (assembly GCF_026936395.1). Lineage (NCBI taxonomy): Eukaryota > Metazoa > Chordata > Actinopteri > Perciformes > Serranidae > Plectropomus > Plectropomus leopardus. The sequence goes on along the minus strand of NC_142181.1, from coordinate 2,110,756 downwards.
GAACCCAAAGAAAACCCACTTTGACACAAGGAACCTGCAAAATGTAAAATCGGCCAGCGGGTTCAAACCTAGAACTCTCTCGCTGTGAATCGACAGCATTCGCATACAGACTTTACGGCAGCTGCGAGCGAATTTGAATACAAACAAGCGGCCGCCTGACCGGTAAGGTCACTGTGTGGTTTCTAACTGCGTCAGGCTGTCAACATGAGGTGACACTCAACTTAAGGCCCGCAGGCCAAATCTGGCCCCCAGTGGAGTGACAGGTGACCCCTCCGGCCATTTTCTGATTCATAATAAAAAAAATAAAGGAAGGTGAAGGTGCCAGAGGGCATAAAACAGCATCAGAATAGTTTTTATATCAAAAAAGGGCCAGTGGAGGATCCCCGAACTCCTCTGACAAAGGACCCACCTACGCACTGAATGCACTAAAATCGTAGAAATGCATTTAAATTCTAGAAATGTTCTAAAATGTGAGAAAGGTTAAAAATCCTAGAACCGTCCTAAAATCCCAGGAACATACGAACATCCTAGAAATTTCCTAAAATCCAAGAAACATACCAATATTCAAGAAATATTCAAAAATCAAAAAAATGTGCTAAAATTCTAGAAACATCCTAAATCCGAAGAATGTACGAAAATCCAAGAAATGTCGTAAAATCTTAAAAATGTCCTAAAATGCCCCAAATGCCCTAAAATCCTAGGAACATACTTAAATCTTTGAAATGTTTTAAAATGTAAAAAAACATCATACATTTCTAGAAATATCCTAAAATGTGAGACACATCCTAAAATGTGAGACACATCCTAAAATCCTAGAAATGTCCTAAAATCCAAGAAGCATCCTAATATTCAAGAAATATTCAAAAATCAAAAAAATGTGCTAAAATTCTAGAACCATCCAAAATCCGAAGAATGTACGAAAATCCAAGAAATGTCGTAAAATCTTGAAAATGTCCTAAAATGCCCCAAATACCCTAAAATCCTAGGAACATACTTAAATCCTGGAAATGTCTTAAAATGTAAAAACCATCATACATTTCTAGAAATATCCTAAAATGTGAGAGACATCCTAAAATCCTAGAACCATCCTAAAATCTGAGAAATGTCCTGAAATCCTAGAAACATGTATGGGGCTGCAGTGACTGGCCCCTGGCCTCCTGTCATTTTGCAAAAGTGGCCCCCAAACAAAGCATGTTGAGAATCCCTAATCTATGAGTACATGCAAAGCCTCATTTATAGTACACACACACGCACACACACACACACACACACACACACACACACACACACACACTGAAAATATGAGTCACTAACACCCTTGTGCACTCTAATCACTTTCAGCGCTTTATGGCAAACTGACATGCACATGAAGACGTTCACCTCTCCAAAAAACAATGGGAAATATTATAGAGCAAATTCATACAAAACCTGCTCTTAAACACAATGAAATTAAAAGGACATATAAAGACATCTTTAAAGTAACTACTATTTATCCGTACCTTTATGATAAGTGGCGTATTAGACGTTGAAGACATCGTTTATCAGACACAGCGAACGATGTAAGCAGCTGCTCTGCAGCGCGTCATTTCATTCTCCTACACTTTTAACGCACAGAGTTCAAGTTCAACCCACAGAGAGCTCCTGTGTGATTCACAGCTGAGTGATCCTTCAACAGTCGGCCGAACGTTTCACCGGAGATCAGTGCCAACAATATTCACTAAGTGTTTGCAGTGCGGCTCCAACACATTATCAGGGTCAGGAGCAGGGCGGTGACATCCCTGGACGCCTCTAAATCAGGACCCATTTGCTCTAGTCCTACATCTGCGTCCTCATCCAAGAAAGAGTGCACGTCCTCTCTTTGCTTAATTTATGGCCTAAATCAGAAACTGTTAATGCCAATAATCAAAATCAATACGCATAGAGCTGTGGATGAATATCATAATGCGGAAGACATGAATTGTTGCTTTTTCTTTGGAAAATGTGACACAGCCGAGGTTGTTTCCGTTATCGAGTTCTCACCGAGGAGCTCACCGAGCACCTTACAAGTGCAAACATATTTACATTCATTGTTAAATTCAGCTGGAGTTTAACTGGTGTAGGAAGCTTTGGCAATGCAGCAAAACATTAGCCCATTAACCCTTTAACGCCTGCACCGTCATCAGTCTTCTTGTGCTGCAATTAGACGCTTTTCAAACGCATTTTAACCTCTGAAACCTGAGAAAATTGGTTTGATTTCTCTCAAAACAGGAAAAAACATAATTAGCAACTTGGCAAGAAATATCCTGCCAACTGCAGAAAAATAGAAAATAAATAAATGAAAAGTCGAGGGTGAGTGGAAATAATAAAAATGTACCGAATATCTATAATCCTCTTAATGATATTCTTAAAATGATGTTACAGAAAGAAAGGAAAGAAAAAACAAAATAATTTTAATAAGAAAATAATTTTTGGCACTTTCTTGGGGTTATTTTCTTGCTTTTTGTATGTTTGTTTTTTACTTTACTTTTTCCGTTTTTTCTATTTTCCAGTGATTTTCATGTCACGCCTTATTAATTTCTGGCTAAGTTTCTGCTCGCCACCGCTTAAGTTTCAAAGGCTTAACAATCATTTTGCCAGCTGATCTCAGCTACATACGGTGGCCCTGAAGAGCAAAGCACAGCGCAGGGCTTCCTACACATTTGTTTATTCGTGGATGGCCGCCATAAATAAATCATCCGCCACCTTGAATAGATTTTTGGAACTAGACTGGAGGTAAAATATTACTTCAGTAAGTAAGTTTTAAAGTATCTTATATTCACTGTACTTAAGAATATTCAATATTATACAGTTACTTTTGGTACTAAAGTATTGAAAGTAAAAGTAAAATTTTAAAAAATCATTTAAAAAGAATCGTTTTTCCTTGATTTTTCTACCATGGCTGAGGAGGCTACATAAATGCTTTCCTTTTCCGTTTATAGATTTTTTTTATTTTGCTGCAGCCTAATAATCGATATCGGTCTCAGCCCTGAAAAACCAGTATCAGTCAAGCCCTAATTTCTTTATCATTATGCGTAATGCACACAAACATGCGGCCCACCCTCTTTGATCAACAAGACACAATTATAATATCCTTGCAACAATCAATCAATCAATCAATCCAAAGTACATGTGGTCTTACTGCTCCGTCTAAAACATAATACTGCCTTCTGTCCCCGACCGCACGGACAAAGTCCGACACAAAAAAAGGTTCCCCTTCTGAAACATAACTCACATTTTTTATAGTCATCCAGCCAAAAGAAATCAATATAAATGGGGCTCATTTTACTGAAAAGCACATCCCCTCTGTCTTCATACAGTAAGTAAGACAGTAAAATAGAAAAAAATGAACCTCACTTTCAGTTTCACCCGACCAACAGTGTCCTTCTCTGCAGCGGCTTTAAACCTGCGAGACTCGAAGGCTCATGCTGAGCATTACTGTGCACACAGGGGCCTGCGTTTACTATCTTTTTTGTTATTTTTACTTTTCATTAAACTTGATATTTTTCTCTCTTTTTTATTTATTTTTTTGAATCAATTATTAGATTTTTTTATCATGTCTCTCATTTCTGTATTTTCTTTTTTCTGTAGATTCTCTAAGGCCTGTTATAATGTTACTATAGTGTATTATTGTGCATTAATGTGTTCATTTTTTGTCAGTTGGTAAAAAAAATAAATAAATAAACATAATTGAACTACTTCTTTTGGGGGTATATGGTTTTGGTACATTACCTTAAAGCAGCACTGTACCATAATGGTGAGAAATGAATAAAAGAGGGGTATTGTCTAAAAAATATAAATAAAATTGAATAAAATATTAATGGAAAACATTCGAGAAAACTATGCATTTAAAATCCAATTTGAAATTGAAAAGAATTACAAATTAACTATTTTCTTAAGTCTGTTTGTCTGAATGTTACCCTCAGACAACATTGCACCACTGTGGAACAGCCCACTGACATAATCTAAGTATTTTTCAGCAAACTTTACATAAACAATTCATTATTTAAGGATGTATTGTACAAGCATAGAAAGCCAAAAATGTGTGTGTTACCTAGAGGCAACACGGTACCGAAGAGGGTTAAAAAGATATTTTAAAAAAAGTTGTTCACTGTCCCCACAGGACAGTCTGTAACTGGATGGTTAGTAGAACAACGGAGGATATTTGTGGTTTGGATCTGGCAGCTCTGTGCAGAGAGACAGACAAAAAAAAGAGATTACCAGAAACAGATAAATCCCTAATCAGCTTTGGTTCATTCTTTTTGCTGACTTTCTTTTTGCATGTGATTTTTTAAGACGGTGCCACAGAAGCTCTGATTTGGGAATAGGACGATGAATAAAAAGCAGGGGTGGTGAGCTCAGGGCCAGTCTGTGTCAGGCTGCTCAGATTTGCAGAGCTGCACTGTCACAATGAAACGCAGAATGAAATAAAAGTGTGTGCTGCAGCAGTAAAAGGTGAAAGCTGTGTCCTGACCAAACTTCCCACACTGAGACTGGACGCTGCTGATTTTAGTTGATGCAATGGATTGTTATTATGTTAAAGGTGTTGATCACATTAAAAATAATTGTATGAAAATGTTTTGTGACAGGGAGGGGGGTTTATGAAAAAGGATAATTTAATTTTAAGAAGAATAAGTTCGTACATCTAAGAAGTCTGTATTTCAGTGTATGGGGTGGACTTGTGGAATGGGCGATGGGTTGAAATAAAAACTACACAAAAAAATATTTTTTGCAGTATATGGACGAGGAAAAGTTGTTAGGGGTGTTTATATGTATTTTGTAACACTGGGGGATATTTTTTAGATTGTAAATAAACTGGGGATACTTATTTATTTAATTAATTTGGTGGTGATTAAACTGGGGATGGTTGTTTTTACACTGGCTGCATATAAATTTGAGGATTTGTTGACATAATACAGGAGTTAAAAGAAAAAAGGTGAGAAAAGGGGAATATATACATTTTATTTCTACCTACTACTATTTGTTTTGTTTGTTTATAATATGTTTTAACTTTTGTTTCAAAATGAAGTCATTCGTATTTTATCAGTTGTAGCGTTTTGTATTGTTATAGTGTATATAGCTGTTTCTATTGTTGTTTCTAGACTAGTGCTTCTAGAAAGTGCATTGTGTAGTTTCAGGGGAGTGGGAGTTTTGCACTGAAAGGCTGCAGTAATTTCATAAAACATATTTCCATGAGTTTAAATTAGAATATATGCGTAGCGATGTGCAGCTCGACTGCATCAGTAACAGCTTTGCAGCGGATCGCTTTCCTGTCGTTCGGGACACAACGGGACAATGATTTCACTGATGTCGGCTGCTTTTCACCGGCTGACGTGGTCTCATGCATCTCGCAGTGAGACACGTGTCTCCCACTCGGCTGCATGTCTCTGTTCGGCATGTTGAAATAAATCGGTCGTGCTGCTGCCTCAAGCTGCAACAGCTTTTCACAAACTTTGCAGCGGACTGTAGTTTGTTTGAGATCTGACGCTGAAAAACAGAACCACTTCCAAACGACTGATGAGACTGTGCAGTTTTTGGGAACGTGCTCTTCATTGTCATCAACGCTTGCTGTCATGTTGTCGTGTGTGTGTGTGTGTTTTTGGGAGAGAAGCGTTGGGGGGGGGGGGTTATCTCTCAGCCCTAGCAGGGATTATGTGAAGTATGTTAAATGTTAAATGGCTACATTAACATTTATAGTTTTCCTCTTATTTCATCCCTTCACATGGTTTCCAGTCACCGTCTACGTGTGACCATAACGGAGTGACTTTGAGTTTAGTGTCCTGCCCAAGGACACTTTGACATGTGTGATCAAACCACCAGGCATGTGATTAGAGGAAAAGCCACTCTGCCTCCTCTGCCACAGCTGTCACAGTCTGTCCTCCACAAGTCCTTCAACTTTATGGAAATGTCATGCTAAATCGTTGGAACAGCCCTTTATGAATAATACAGCAGAGTAAATATTCTGCACATTAATTTTGCAAACTTGGAGGACGGCAGCTGTAGTCTGGATTTGAATTACAATAGACTTTTTGTAGAAGCGTGTCAGAACACATGAAAACCTTCACAGAAACATCAAGATCCTTTTCTCTGCTTAATCTGCATGTTGACTATGTGGAGGATGAAAAAACTACAATGTATCAAAAAAAGTTTTTAAGCTCGCATGATGTATTTCAGGCGATTCAAAAAAGCCATTTTTGGCAAAACTGCTATAGAAACACTTTTTAGTCTTTGCTAGGTCACATGATGCTATGGCTATGTGCTTGTCAAAAGGCTCCCTCATGATGCAGCAGGAGGTGTTACTGCGTCGCATAGAGGTCTTGAATCCACAATTCATCCCTGTGGCCCCTCCCACTGCTCGCCTTTCCATCATGGCTCCATAACACGCCTACGTGGCCTTGGATTGGAAATAATGACGGCAACGCCCGAATACAGTCTATGGTTTTAACTGAAAAAGGTGAAATGTCTTCAAGACTACGATACAGCACTTGAAATGTTCATCAACATTTCGACATATTTTTTTTTTTAAACGGTTTGATTGAGGACTTGACGGGCCGTCACAGAGACCTGACCTCACCCCCATCCAACCTGCCTGCACGTGTACCTCCAAACTCTGACGGAAACTTGAAACCAGGAGACTGAAAGTAAGTTACTGATGGCTACGTAGCGTTCAATACTTTCAATTTACTGATTCACGCCCAAAAAGGGAAAAGATGAGGGAGACAAAGGCAGGGACAGAGACAGATGTGGACAGAGAGAATCCATTAAGGGAGGATGAGGCAGAGAGAGCGAGCGGTGCTGAAGGCTTTTCTCTCTCGCTGTGGACGACTTGTATCAAAGGTCTCTCAGCTATTGTGCCTCGGGAGTCCCCCCTCTCTCTCTTTCTATACTGCTCTCTAATTGGCTCCTGTTCATTAGCTGAGGGATTTCGGAGACTCGGAGGAACTGTGCTGGCATATCAATGAGCGCCTTCCTCCCTGCTGATTGGCCACCTGACCACAGGGGTCCTTTGACGGGTCATTGCATTTCTTACTGTATAACATTTTTTATTCATTGTTTGGAGTATAAAAACCGAGACTGGCTGTAATGGGATTTACTGAATATGTACCTGAGTGTTAAAGGAATACTCCGCTGAAAATCTGTCTTTGATGATGAAATATAATGTCCGACAATAAAAAAAAATGGCTTTGCGTAGCCGAGGGGACGTCTACACAATGCACGCCACCAAAACAAACATGGAGGAGCTGGAAAGCAATACTCAACGTGGGGATTCGGCATAAGACAGAGACCGGTCGTCTCAAAACGAAGAGCTCGGACCCAAAAGTGGGGCTACTTCTGTCGTTTGGACGTGGTTAAAAATTCAGACACAGAATGAGGGGCGGGTGAATATACGAATATATATATACTATAATATGCATCGCAGCTTATTCTACGTGTGATGGATAAAATGACTTTATCATGAACATCGAGTATAAACTGTCTCGTTATTTTAGCAACCGGCATAAGACTCACTTCGGCGTTTTATTTTTCCCGCCCTCTCTTACGGCTGTCTGCCTCTCACGGACACACACACGAAAAGCAGCATCAACATTTCTAGCAACAGTATTTTATTCAGCTTTATTATAACAGTAATTTATGTAACTTTATTTTATGACTGTAGTTACTTTATTGTACCGTAGTTCATCCAATAATTTTGTATTTTAGTATTTTACAGTATTTTAGGGGAGATTTCAAAATATCAAGATATGTATCACGTATCGTGGTATCGTCTTAAAATATTGTGATTTTATTTTAAAGCCATATCACCCAGCCCTAATCAACACTAATAATAAAGAAATTTGGAGGATGTCTGTGTATCTTATCTTATCTTATTTTAGCTTAACGTTAACTCCAGCAGGTAGCCAACAACCTGTTTTTTTTTACATCCAAAGAACTTGTATAAAAATAAATTGCATGGTAACCATGGTAACCAGACCGAGCCTCTAATAGAGACATTTGTCAAAACGTGTCACCACACCGGGCTCGTAAAAGGACTGTTATTTGAAGTTTTACTGTATTTGAGGGACAGCAGATGTGTGAATCGGGCAGACGGGAGCAGTTTATCGATGAGATGCAGATACTTGAGCTCACGGGCAGATTTTAGGGTAAAAGGTTCATTTGCTGGGCGGACGGTGACGCAGGTGAGCAGGTGACTGGAGCAGCTGGGCGAGTCGGAGGGCAGCAGGTGGACGGATGGAGAGTGCGGGGGGAAGTGAGAATATCGGAGTGATAGAACGGGAAAAACAAGACTGAGACCGACTTAGTGAGACGTCCCAGAGTTAGATTTTAATTCATTCTACTCTTATGAGATTTAATATAAACCCGCCTCCGCCTTATCCCTCCCTTAATGGATTTTCTCTCTGCCTCCGTCTGTCTGGAAGTCTCTCTCGTCATCCTCTTTGCGGACTATATATCCGTCCTTGCTTCTTCTCCTCTCTTGCAGTTGTACGAGCAAGGTCATGCACCACTTTCTTAACCCTTTGAAGCCTGAGCAAATTGTTTTCAACACGCTACTCAACACGACACGGCCCAAAAATTTGCAAAGAATGTGGAAAACAGGTTACCCTCCAAGGTGCTCACAGTTCAGTTTTAGACTTTTAAGACCTTTTTAATACCACCTAAAGTTAAATCTAATGCCAACTTCAAGGCCAAACTGGCAAAAGTGTGAAGAAAAAAAGGCAAAATCAGTGTTGATTTTAAGCACTATAATTATTTACAAATACTTTAATTATTATTATATATTTCATTAATATTGACACTCATACATGATTTAGGTACAATGTAGATTTGTCATTTTTTAAAATAAAGTTTAAAAAATGAAATAAAAATTTGTCCTTGATTCTGCTACATCTTTGGAGTTGAAGGATGAGTTGATTAAAATAAGCTTAAATATACCTTTGTGAGGCGTGTGTCTTTTCTTTAATAAATTTAAGAAAAAAAAAAGATTAACTTGTTGCATAAAGATACTCAACCCTCATATAGAGCCTTTTAGCCATTAACTCCTCGCAGCATCACTGAGAAAAAAAATGAAGACAAACAAAAATCAGACTTTGGTCATGAATTTAAGACTTTTTAAGGCCCCCCCCAAAAAAAGAATTACCTTGAAAAAGTGCTGAAATTAAATAAAAAACATTAATTTTATACATTTTATTTGTTTCTTTAGCATAATTTTGAATATAAAATCTTATATTTAAAATTATAAAATGGTTAAAATTTAGTTAAAAAAAATAAAATTTATGGATATTTTCCCCTATTTTTTAGATTATTTTCTAATAATAATAAAAATAAATATTGTAGGTTAAAGTTCTTGCAATTTGTGGTTACCAAGTTGGTCATTACCTTTTATCCCTATTTTCAAAAGAAATCAAACAAATTTTCTTAGTTTTCAAACTGAGAAAATTTTTCTCTTTCTTTTTTTTAACAGAAACAAAGCATGCAGGGCCCAGAACTGCAGAAAGCAAATAGTGGTTATTATTATTATTATTATTATTATTATTATTAATGTAGTAGCAGTATGCTTCTTTCACTTTTAAAAAAATCAATGATTTAATTTTTTTTTAATTAATTCATGAATTAATTTATCTTTTTAAACCTCTTTTTCAGCCTTCTGTAAAAAATACCAGAATGACTGGTTTAGAATACACACACACACACACACACACACACACACACACACACACACACAAACACACCTCGCATACACTAGCATCTGATCAACATCCACGACTTACTTACTAAAATAAAACGAAATAAAAACAAAATAAAGAGATTTTTCCACTAAAGGGACCAACGCCTAAAAGCAGATTACAGTTATCGTGACGCCGCTCTCGCAGATGCTCGTCGTGTCCGTGCAGGCTCAGGTGCACAGGAGGAATCGGAACAAGACAACACAATATTTTCGACACCGAAACACTCCTTTCCCCAGACTTTTTGAGTGTGTTGTCAAAAGCACTCTCTGCTCCGCTCACCCACCACACCGCTGAGTTTAATACTGAGCTGCAGTTATCGAGATTCTCCCACAGCCTCCATCTGAAGTGCGAGCACACCGAAACACAACGTGAAATGTCACAGAACCAAGCCTCATTTCATGCCTCCGGTATCAAATGCCACTCTGACGTCCTTCACAAAAATAAAAGGTGAGCTTTGGCATTAAGGATTCGTTTTTCACAACTGATACGACAGTTAGAGGTGAATTTGACCTAAAGTCCCAAAACACGACTGTCCAGCTATAAAAGAGTCGATTATGATAAAAGCAGCTGATTTAAGAGGAGCCGTGTTTGTTACGGACAAATCTGTCAACGAGGCCTTACGGCAGCTGGATAATCTCAAATATCGCCTCAATCTGTCCTTAAATCCATCGGCTAAAGCTCAGGAGAACGTTACGGTAATGTCATCCACGGCCGAGGAGGCAGGACGGATAACCGAACAGGAGACCGTTTTCCTGAACTTCCGAAAATATTCACCGCCATCGTCAGGGACACTTTTGTTTGGGGGCCAATTCTGTCTGTTCAATCTGACATTTTAAGGATTTTAGGAAATTTCTAAGATTTTTGGACGTTTTGAGGATTTTAGGACATTTAAGGATTTTAGGAAATGTCTAGGATTTGGGATGTTCTTGGATTTTTAATAGGTTTCAAGGATTCTAGGAAATTTACAGGATTTTCAGACATTTTTGGATGATTTTTAAATTCTGAATTCTAAGATTTTTTTTTAGGATTTTAGAACAATTCTTGAATTTTCAGGTATTTCTAGACTTTAAATACATTTCAAGGATTTAGGAAATTTATAGAATTTTTGGACAGTTTCAGGATGTTTCTTGGACTTAAAGATATTTTTAGAAATTCAGGACAGTTCTAGGATCTTAGGACATTTCCTTATTATTATAGGATGTTTCTAGGATTTTAATGTGTTTCAAGGATTTTAGAAAATTTCACACATTTTAGGAAATTTCTAGGATTTTGGTATCGCTGCTCTACATGCTCCCCACGGTCCACAAGAGTCTAGACTCTTCTCTGTGGAGGTCTATTATTCAATTTAATGGGTCCATTACAGAGCTGCCTCAAACTGAAGACTTTCCCATTAAGCTTTTGGCTCAACCGCTGCTTTAATACACCGGGGACACTCATGCTCTTAAGGTCCTAAATGAAATGAGAATTCCTGCCGATTGTCTCCAACTAACTGTGCATGTGGAGTCCTTAAACCAACACTGACCATGATGATGGACTGAAGCTTTGCAGTACTTCCTACAGAACGGGCCCAGACTCTCTGCCTCCCTCTGTGTTTATTCTGCAGCTTTAATGCATCTCAAAAATAAGCTGCTTTTCCAAGACCAAACATCTAAGATCGGGGCAGCGCAAAGACGGCTTCTGTTGCTCCTAAAGGCTGATTTATGGTTCGGCGATCGACACTTTTAAGTGTGTTGCACATCGGAGATTAAAAAGCAGCGAAACATTTTCAATTTATGCTTTATGGGAAGGTCCCAGTCATCGTCCTTTCTAGGATTTTAAGATGTTTCTAGGTTTTTAGGACATTTCTAGGATTTTAATACATTTCGGGATTTTAGGACATTTTTAGGATTTCTGGACATTTTTCTAAAATTTTCAGATATTTCTAGGATTTTATGAAATTTCTAGGATTTTATTACATTTCAAGAACTTTATGACCTGTCAAGGATTTTTGGACATTTCTAAGATTTTTCGGACATTTCTCGGATTTTTTAATATTTCAAGAATTTTAGAACATGTCAAGGACTTTTGGTGTTTCTAAGATCTCTGGACATTTCTAGGCTTTTAAGGCAGACCGGCCACACAGAGAGGAAACAAAGTCCAATTTACTTCTACATCAGAAAATTTAAGAGAAAATAAACTCTTTAGGATAAGAGCATGAGTACTTTGTCACAGGATACAACTCTGTAGCAATTAATTCAAAGGATAATAATACACTCAAACTTTTGTCAAAAGTGACCCGACTTTTAGACTTTTTTTAAAGACTCATTACACATATGACATTGAAATAATTATCAACTGTAACGCTTCATTTGTACTGTTTATGTTGTACCTGTGGTCACTTATAGGCCAGACTAAATGAAGAAGCTGATTTCAGTATTTTTTTGTCGTGGTTCTGATGCATGTGGTCTGGTGCTGTTACTATTTTTTCTTTTTTTCCCGTCTTGTATTTGATTCTCATTATTTCTTTCTTCCTTTTAGACGTCGTGTAGAGCCATGTAGTCATGCACGAAATTGCCACGGGGAACGGGAGCATACTGCTGTTTTGTTGTTACAGTTTTGTTGCAAAATGATATTAAAGAACGAGCCGTAACGTTAAATCACCTGTTTCACGTACCCCAAGGTGCCGTCTGGATGGGTTTTTCCTTAACAATGAGTGTGACTGAGGGTGTTTATTCAGTATGAATACACACACACACACACAAAAAAGATATACACTTTTCTACACTTTACCATGCTCCTCTTTTGCCTAAACCTAACCATTCGTGACTTTTTTGCCTAATCTCATCCATCATGACAGTCCGTGCTGTTGTGTAAACATAAGGACCGTGCTGCTTCATCCCACCACACGTGCATTTGTTGACATCACGGTACCGGCATTACGGTACCGGCATCCCAGAGCACAAACATCTGACGCAGAGGGAGACCTAAAATGTCATGTGTAGACGTGAAGGTCACCGTGTGACGAGTTCGGACTGAGAATGTGTTGTTTGAAAACACTGCATAAAGTTTTGCACAAATCTGTAATCACAGCCTCTCTAGTGACGTCAGAAAGGAGCCGCGTGGCCTTGAATAAATATGTGGGGCCTCGTATGGATGCAGGACTTGAGTTCACTGCGGGCAGACCGAGCACACGGAGCCTTTAAAGACCGTAATGAAGATTCTGCACCAGCAGCAGAGTCTCCAGCCCCGTGCGTCTCCTTCCCTCTGCCCTCGCAGTGAGAGAACCGGCACAGTCTATATTAAGCATCAGATGGAATTGACAGAGTATCTTTCTATTAATACCTGAGAGGCTGTCAGCCAGCATCTATAATTGATACGGCTGCTGCTTGTGTTGCTTTTGAGAGTCTGCTGAGCTCAGATCAGTGTTTTCTTCAGGTCACACTCCGGAGCACTAAAACGAGGAGGAGACGTGTTGTTCTGGGAGCGTTCAATCTTCTCTCCTTCAGATTATATAACCTTAATCTGCCCTTCCACCGGCCCCTGTGGATGTATGTGAGAGAGAGAGCGAGTCCAGCCCCTCCTCATGTGCCCTGTGAATCTCTCTGATGCGCTCTCTTGCACCACACATGCCCTGCTCTGCTCTCCTCTCCTCTCTCCTAACCTAACCTCTCCTCTCCTCTCTCTTCTCCGCTCTTTTCTCCTCTCTCCTCTTCCTCTCCTCTCCTAGCTGTTCCTCCTTTGCTCCTCGCTCTTGTAAATCTCCCTGCGCTCCATCTCTCCCCTGATTTCCACTTTGCTTTCTCATCTCCTCTGCTCCTCTCCCTATGGAGGACTCAAGCTGCCAAAATAAAAAAAATAAAAAACTAAATAAAAATGCATATTCATTTTCACATTTATTTGCTTATTTATGTATTATTTTCAACCCTGCATAAAAATTCCCCTATTTATTTAATTTCCCGTTTTATTTTCCATTTTACATATTAATTTATTAGTTTTAAATTTATTTATTTATGTGTTATTTCTATATTATTTTCCCTATTTTCCTCCCTCTTCATTTATTTCTCTCTTTTTCCTTTTCCACCTACATTTCCACCCCATTGCGAAAACGAGGGGGGGCTGGCCTATGCGCAATAGGGGTGTCAACTTTTCGCCTATTGGTCGATCGTCATCAGGGTGCATGGATCAACTATGCAACTATGCATGCCTTGTCCACACGAAAAAGTACATAGTCTTGACTAACAATGTTATTTTCAGTGAGATCAGCTAAGTGCCTCAGCTCTCTGCCGATCTCCTGACTAGAAGTCGTCATTTTAGTTTTTAAAAGAAAAGTTGCTTCCTTGTGGCCAACAGCCAGCCCGTGTAAAAAAAACTAAAAAAAAACTGCCGGTTGGTGTTGGTGCAAGGCATGTATAGCTGATCCAAAATTAAATGGGAAATTAAATAAATATTGGCATGTTTGTAATTTTCATTTATTTATTTATTTGTTTATCTACTTAAAAAGGATTTTTGATTTTGGGGTGAACTGTCACTTTTGAAACCTGGATCAACATCACTTTTCTTGTTCTGCTTTCAGACGACTTTTACAAGTTTTTACACCTTTAAAACATATGCAATTTTTTTAAAATAATGGGAGAAAAGGCAATGATCAACTTGGCAAGAAATGCCCTGCAAGTTGCAAGAAATCAGTTAGAATTATTTATTATTTATTCATTCATTCATTCAAGGGGGAAAAAAAGCTAGAGAACTATATTAATTTCCATAATTACCATTACCATAATTGAAATTATTTTACAGTATTCTTACAGTTTTTTTAAGCTTTTTTTTTACTTTAAACGTTTCTGCTTTTTTGTTTGTTTGTTTGTGTTTGGACTTGGGGGAGTTTTTTTGTACTAATTTTCAGGTATTTTTCTTGTACTGTTTGCTGCTCATTTCTGGGTCATTCCCTCTTAAGTTGGTAACCGCCGCCTTCCCACGGTTTCTGAGAGAAATCCAACCAATTTGCTCAGGTTTCAAAGGGTTAAAGCCTCTGAGTCCCTGCAGGGAGCAGAGCCTGACTGCTGCTGGCATGAAGGTTAATGAGAGCGCTGATGATAATACTCTGTGGGCTTATCACTATGAGCCGCACCTTTCACACGCAGTCATTTGATGAAGAGGTGATACGGAGAAAAAAAAGCCGTGAGTAAATTTAGCTGATAAAAATAACTGCAAGACGCGATTCAGAGGTTCAGGCCAGCATAGAATTTTAAAACATGAAAGCTGGGTAGTTTCAAAACTTTTTATAATTTAGGACTCTTTAGGACCTCTATAAGGAAAACCAACAGGTTTTATGATGATGAGATAGTCACTTCCTATTGGTCAACTGCAGAAACATTTTGGGGTCTTGCTTCAAAAGCCTTATTACAAATATCCACCAAGTTTAGAGATGTTTGTTCAATCCGTCAGTGATTTATGGCCACATTTTTTTGCAAAAGGCCATTGCCATTGTTTGGATCTTTTGGGGCTCCCTAGTGAGCAATTTCAAAATAATTTTACATTCATGGTTCAACGTTATTTTTTAACATATCCTGAAAGTTTTGGAATGATTAGACAAATTATTTCTGCTTTATAGTTGGCTCATGTTATTTCGCCCATTTCCCCCTTGGTAGCGCCCCTGATTAGTCGATTTAAGTGAAACTTTCAGGATATGTTTAAGACATTCATGTTGACATATCCTACAAGTTTCATGATGATAGTCCCAAAGATTATGTATTTCATTCTATTTATGCGCTGCTGTAAGTTTTGTCCAAAGATGATCTATAGAAACTTTGGAACAAATTGCACCTTTGTTTAAGAAGACATAAATATGTTTGAAAAAATGCAGAATATTTTACCCTGGGACTGTAACAGAGTGTCTCAGGGATGACATTTTTCTGGGATGCTGCCATTGTGATGTCAACAAAAGCATATGGTGGGATTACGCTACACGTGGCTATGTTTAGGCAACAAAAGCACATGGCAACCAACGCCAGGACGTCAACAAACACACCTGCTGGCGCCGATGGTTAAGGATTAGGGGAAGGAGGCGCATGGTGAGCTCTGTCAGTGCTTTTGGCATACCAAAGTCAATATTGGCTTTCTGTTTAGGCTTTTGATATTTCTCTGTTATTTCTAACGTGACTGAAACTTTAAATTTGATGCAGCAGACTTAGACATTATAGCGAATCGAGAACTTTATTTCGGTCTAACACTGTCTTTTGGTGTCATGCCGAAAGCACAAGTTCGTAATGAGAATGGGCTGCGAAAGCAGACGCAGAAAGAAACCTGCGAACGTAAAATGTAGACGCAGAAGTCTACTGTCAGGCAGCAACATGCGACGACTTGGGATGAGAACGTGTTGGCGTGTTTGAAGGTATTTGTACAGTGTAAAAGTGGTCCATTCGGGCAATTATGATCTGTAGTCTGGAGGCAGATTGATCTCAGCAGTGAACACAAACTCTACTTGACTGAAAGAACATGATGTGTGGCATCTGAGCAGCAGCCACACAGTAGACCGTCAGCTCCGGCAGTACGGCGTTATAATGATCCCGTCTCTCCTGCCTCTAACCGCCTACAGCAGCTGCTCTTACTCTCAATCACATTTCAGACCATGACCCCGAACTACTTGTTTTGGTACACTTTTTATGACATTATAAGCAGTTATTACATTAGGGTCTGCTACAGCTCCTCTCTGCAGCGAATTATGCAACACAAGTGTTTATTAACAATGTGTGTGTGTGTGTGTGTGTGTGTGTGCATCAGTGAATGAAGACTGCTGTCTCTCCAACGCCCCAACAGTGTACTTGAGTGCATACAGAGTGTGTGTGTGTGTGTGTGTGTGTGTGTGTGTGTTTGCATTCACTGAATGTGAATGCGTTTTTATCAGTTGGAGCGCAGCCAGCAGCCCTGGTGTCTCCTCTCCTCCCTCTGCTTCCCTCTGTGACTCGCTCTGCTTTCCGCTCTGCTCTTCACTAATGTAACGTGATTTGGTGGATTCCCCCTGACACGTACTTATCTGAAAGCGCGCAGGCTGCCATCATTTCACAGCAGTGTAGCGTCCACATCATTACCAGCAAACACAGTTCCCGACAACAAAGGCTGACCCAGCAGCTGACAACACACACACACACACACACAGACACACACACACACACACACACACACACACACACACAGAAACCCAGCACCTGTCAGCGAGCCCAGCGGCTGACAACACGCCTCGACTCGACAATAAAATCCAGCCAGCAGCTCACACCTTTGCCTTTAGCATACACACCCTGTGTCATGACGCAGCTTCATGACACAGGGTTATTTATTTATTTATTTATTATTTGGGTCTTCTATTTACAGATTTTATTCTGCTTCTGGTGTTTTATTTATTTATGTATTTATTACTAGTGCCATTATCATTTTTAATTAATTTATTTATTTATGTATTTCTATTTATACGCATTATTCTGCCTCTGGTGTTTCCTCAGTTCCTGGTTTGATTGTTTGTTTTTTTGTTTATTACTATTATCATTTATTTATATATATATTTATTTAGCAAAGCATGCAATAGTCAGCCCCCTCAGTGATGTTTCAGTACCACGGACAGCGTGTGTCACACACCAGCAGCCCCTGCACATACACAGCGCTGTCCGTGGTCCTGAAACAACTTCTAACCTATATCACGTATCACGGCCAAAGATTCTGTTGTTTTTTGTTATTTTTCTATCATATTAATAAATAAATATAATGGAAACATAAAGCTCAATAAAGCTTACAGCCGCCCTCCAGCGAGGGGATCTGTTCCTCCTGTTTAATAGTCAAGTCAGCGCTCTGTCCAAGCTTCAGCCCACATTTATAATCACAGTGTTTCGGGTATTTGGCTGGAGTGAGATTTTGATGCCGTGGTCTTATCACCCATCATCATAATCATGCACAAAAAAATGATTCTGGGCCCTGATAAAAAAATAAAAAAGCTATACTTTTGAGTAAAATGGTTTATGTATGAGATCAAATAAAATGCACATGTATTGATCAAATAAATGCATAAGGTTTTTATGTTTTACTTAAATCAGGAGTGTTTTGGGTGGCCGGTGGGATATGCTCCAGCCTCCCCGAGAGCCTTTAGAGGACAAGCAGATATGGAGAATGAATGAAGACATAAGGTTTATGTTTAGGATCAACTTTAGTTTATATTTATTAATTAAATTTACACATAAGGTTTATGTTAAAGTTTGCATTAATTTAATTTAAGTTACTAAATGTTTTCAAGCTGTCTCAACTTGATATTAAATTATTTAATTTAATGTCATATTTTACCTTGAACTAATGTAATTTTTTTTAATTGCATGGAAAATTTACATGCAATTAAATTACTTGAAGCCAATGTTTTTGGCATAATTATTGTTGGGCATGTTAGATGTGGAACAAAATATTCTCATTTCAGGTGAAAGACTGCAAGTTGTTTCCAAATACAAATACTTAGGAGAACACACAAATTCAAAACTTGGCTTCAAAACTCACAAAACTCACTCTCTGATGGGCTGGTCTAAGACGCAGATTTCAGTCTTAAAACCACTGCAATCATAGTACAAACAAGCACTTAAAACTTTAGACAAGAAGCGGTTTAGTTTTCGTTGACACTTCTGCAGGGCTGCTCGCTGATGTGAGTTCTGTATTTCCACATTTATAAGCAAAAATTACACTCATTTATGTAGTTATGCAAGCATATGCATTGTCAACACCACGGTCCTGCAAATGTAATTGTAATTGCAATTGTGTCAACAACTGATGGGATTCTGTCCACGGAGATGTTGTAGGAGGGGTTTTATTTTGAAAGGAAGCAGTAAATTTTGAGTAAAACAGACATCTTCGTATTCCCGCATATCTGTTGCAGAGAGCAACTTTTAAATGTAAGATAAATGTGGTATAGAGTCAGTATAATTATCAAAACACCTTTTTCATTGTCTATTTCTGCTGACGACCATGCGCGGCACTCAGAAAAAAACTGCGAGCTGCCATTTCTCTCGATGTGCTGCAGCTGAGACGCACCTGAGCAGCGCTGCTCATACAGGCAGACTGAATGCTCTGAATTGTTGACATGGGTGCCGAAAAAAAGGTTCTGCGATGCTCACGCACTGCTTCAGTGTGCAAGGTTAATCGCATGCAATGCAATGTGCCTGTGACCCCGGGCCCCCAAATCATTACATCTGCCCCTGGTAACATAATGGGAGCTGGATGAGACGTCCTGGTGTTTCTAAATTCCATCCGTCTGATTACACCTGAAACTAAAACAAAGCAGTCTGTAGAAATCTAAAAAAGTCACTTTCTTGCGCTGAATATTTGACTGTTTGTGCGTTGGACACTTTGGTGCTTTGAGGAGAAGCTGCGCTCTGATTGGCTGTCTCACTGCTGTCGGACCATCAGCTGTTTGGTCATAATGAAACACCAGAAGCACAATATGGCTGTCAAAACTCAGCTGTATCACAGTCCTTCACTGCATTACAAGATCGTTCAACAGGTCTGCTGTCGCGGTGTTTTGGCGTGAGATTTTCCTCGGTGTCGCGAGAGCGTGAGGTAGAGCCGAAAAGCGTGACCCTTATTCCACATGCCTAAGAGCTTGTAACCCTGAATCATGTTGGTGCTGGAAAAAAACAACCTTGTCACACTATATATGTTTTTTCCTCTCATGATGCACAGATGGGACATGAATCATGAACGCGTGAGCCGGAAAAAGCCCGTGAAACTGTATATTCTCAGTTCGGTTTCATTGGTGGAAATAAATCCCAAATGTTATCTGCAAATGAGTCCTAGCAGACAGGTCGGATATTCGTTGGCACTGAGAGAAATAAATAAAGTGATTATCTACTCACCCTCATGTCGATGGAAAGTCTGGTGACGTTTTATCGTCCAGAAAACGCAGTCAGAGTTTCTCAGGAAAACGGCGTCGCACTCATTTCCCAAACACCTGAAGCAAACGGCGACCAGGATTCAAACGTTAAAAAAATACGCAATAAAACCACAAAATGTCTCCAAACTGCTCGTCCAAAGTAATCCAAGTGTCCCGAAGCCGGGACGTGCCGTGTTATTTTAAAAAACGTCGTGTTTTTAGTGTTGTTGTAGCCGTTGGCTCCTTGTGTGTGCGTGTCAGACGCTTCCGGGTAGCGCGTAAACTGAGCGTGCAGATACCGCGAGCTTTCGTTGATCTCGCGCGCATACGTGAACGCGGCGCTCATGTGCAGGGGCGGGACTAGCCATGAATTTGGTGCCCAGGGCGGGATCATAGAAAGGAAATGAAGATGGATAACATGACAAATCACCCAAAGCAGGGCCGGTTCTAGACCTCTTTGTATGGGGGGCAGTAGGAGATGTTTCTGGGTTATATGAGACAGTCTTTATGCACATAATGTTTAAATGTTTCATTGTTATCTAAATCTTATTGAAACAAGCTTCATTTTGTGCCTTTTATTCACAATGGCAGGAGTATTCAACTAAAATTCAAAGGGGTCCAGTTGCTAAATTTCTTCCCAGCAAAGGTCCGAACCTCATATCTAATATTTTTACTTCGATAATGATTAATGAATGATTATTTTGCTTTTTTTGTGATTTGTTTACTGCCCACATAGTTCACTGACATGGTTTAATTTGACCATGGTGTGTTTGAGTGTCATAAATATATGATTTATTATTATTTATTAAAATTGACAGAAACTTCAGGTAAATCAGCTGTTTGATCCACGATGATGAAACGCTGTGGCTGTCAAACACTCAGCTGTTCTAGCGTCAAAGTCGTTCACTTTTTTTACATGACGGATGAGCTGGCTGTCAGACATGTCTCTGTGCGTATTGTCACGCGCAATGACAGGTTTTTTGTTGGAAAACCTCACCGGAGTGATAGTTTGTAAAACTGCTCCAGTCAGAGTGGACTGTCAGACATGTCTCTGCACTAGAGTGGGTTTTTGGACATTTCTGCGCACTGGAGCTAGCTGTCGCACAGGTCCGCACACTGGAGCGCAATGTCGGGCATGTCCACCTCTGCCCTCACTGTGTTTGGGCATGAGATTTTCCTCAGTGTCATGAGAGCGAGATAGAGCCCAAAAGCCTGAGACGCGCGGCAGATGCGTGTGAGTTGGCAGCCCCGGTGGGGAAAGGGTTAACAGAAACACCCAACATGGTGCAATGCAACCAGTGCAATGTTTTAGTAGTTTTTCCTTTGTTTGTTTGGTTATTTTTTTGTTACATTACATTTTTATTTTTTAAAAATAGCCTGTAACCTCAGTCCTCTATAACATGTTCTGAATGTTGCTTTTAAAATGTTTTTTCTTTGTTCTCATGTAACATCATGGGAACGTTTTATAAAACACAATATGATCCGTCACCTCTCAACATCATCAAAACATCCTCAAAATGTTGCAATTAAAACATTACATATTAGTCAGCTTTAACCTTACAATAACATTATTTAAAAAGAAAAACATCCTTAAAATGTTCTTTAAACATTAGATTAAAATGTTTTCCTTAAAACATTATTGCAACATGAAAGTAACGTTAGCTAATGTTTACGGGAACGTTCCCTGCTAGCTGGGGATACAGAGTCCTCGCTCCCCGTTCTGTAGATGGAGATTTCACTGTCTGTTTAACTCAGCTTACTCAGCAGTGTCTCAGAAGTGTCTGAGTGTGTGTGTGTGTGTGTGTGTGTGTGTGTGTGTGTGTGTGTGTGTGTGTGTGTGTGTGTGTGTGTGTGTGTAAGGTCACCTTGTGTCAGGTTGATAAAACGTGTCAGCCTCTGTGCTCACTCTTATAAAGCCCAGGACTCGAGAGGAAGACGACACGTGAACAGACAAAAGAAAATTACATAGAAACTGATCGCAGTCCATTCTTCAGTCACACACACACACACACACACACACACACACACACACACACACACACACACACACACACACACACACACACACACACACACTGACTGCGATACAAGCCGAGCGTGCACTGCCCCCCCCTCCCTCACAGACACACATTATCCCACATCGTGGATTGTGACCGTGTTATTAAGTTGAACCGTCTGTCGTGAATAAACGAAGTTTTGCTGCAGCATCCTCAGTCTGGTTCATGGAAACGTGCGTTTGCAGGTTCTTCTGTATCTGAACGTTTATTTTCCACATGCAACAATTATAACCTGATCGGGTTGTAAAAATGGCAAATTCACAAGAAGTCCATTAAAAAAAATCATTTTAAATAATGTGAAATAAATAGTTGGAACAACTTTATTTTTATGACTTTTAACTTAAATCATTAATCATAAATACGGTGATTAAAAGTACATTACACTTTTAGATATTTCTTTCAGATAATGTGGAAAACTTAATTGGAACAAATTCACTTGTATAGGTTATCAACTTAAAAACTTTTGTTCATAATTATGGTAATAAAGTATTTCATGAACACACATTTTTAAGTTAAGCCAGTTTTTCCACATGATTTAAAAACTATTTTGAAGTGTTATGTACTGTTACCATGTTTTTAAGTTGGTTACTAGTAAAAATTAAATTGTTCCAACAATTTATTCATATTTAAAAGGAATTTTAAAGTGTTAAAGGGACGGCATTTTTTCAACATGTTTTTCTGTCCAAATGACAAATGGGAACAAAACATTTTTAAATTGCAATTGTGCATCATCAATTTATGTCCATTAACCCTTTAACAGTCATATTAAGAAATGCATTTGCAAAAAATTATACAACATTATAGACCCTAGAGTATGTTAACAAAATGTATCAATATAAAAAGAAAAAACATTTCCAAGTGTAATGCATTTTCAAAAGTGCAAAAGTCAATGTTATGTAATAGAAATCTGAAAATAAAAGCAACTTCATAAAATAAACAAATAAACAAAGAAAATAAATATTAAAAATATACAAATAAAATAGATACAAATGATAATGAATCTAGTAACACAATCAGTTTAAAATGTATGGTTGAAAAAAACAAATAGTTGATTTAATACAATAAAAACAGAACTGAATAGAATAACAGTATAATCAAAATACTTAATGCAACATAAAAAACATCTGTATAAATGAAATTAGGTTTTGCCAATCAGAAAAGTAAATTGATAGCAAAAAAAGTCAGCCATTCAGTTTAAAGGGTTAAAGCAACATGTCAGAGAGGTTCCTACAAAGAAATGAAATGTTTTTCCTTACCTAAGTTTCATAATAACTAACTAAAGGTCATGTATATTCACTGAACAAAAACTATGAAAATAAGATACAAAAAATGTTATCAAAATGCTTAAGATATTAAAATATTATGGAATTTAATGTATTAACTTTTCTTTTTTTCATGACAGATATATTGGTAATTTATGTCTTTTAATATATAGTAAGACTTTGAAAAAAGTATTTTTAATGAGCTGCAAACTGAAAAGCTGTATAAAATATTATTGGAGAAAATGAATCGGCTGAAGTTTTGATGTCAATGAAAACAGTAAAAAAGAAAGTGAGTGTGTTTTCCTCTTAATTTAGAGAAAGTGATTCATACCACAAACCAGTTTGACCAAAAGTTTAAGGCTGTAAATGTTAAACACAGAGAAGCTGCGGTGAAAGCTGCAGGTTTCACGGAGGCTCGGCGGAGGCCAGCTGTGTCCGGAGTGTCAGACTCCCTGTCAGCCACGATAACATCTGCAGGAGGAAGCGCGAGGAGTCCCGCAGTTCTGGGTCAGTTGTTTGTCAATCACCTCGTCCTGCAGATACAGAACCGACAGTCTCCTGTGAAATAAACCACGGTTTCAAGAACTGTTGGGCTCCACGAAGGTTTGTTGGGCTCCTCAAACAAATGCACAAATAAACAAGATTATTATGATTATGATTATTATTATTTGCTTGAATCACTGAACTCAGCAGGATTATATTTGGGACAGGCGTCTGTATGGGACGGGCTTCCTCAAACTGTGGCTCAGCTATGATGGGAAATACTTTGAATCCTGGGAAAATTGGCTTTGGGAAGAAGTTAATTAGCGACAAAAAAAGAAATGATCCAGATGTTAGTGAGAAATCTATGAAAGAAAACTACCTGAAAATATGAGAAACAGAAGTTCAAACAAAAACAAAACAAACAAAAAAGAGAAAGAGAAAAAAATTAGCAAAAAATTACCTGAAAAAATGCTTAAAATGTATTATAATTCTGTTAAAAAATTATGAATAAATATTGTGATGATTATAAACATAGTTCTATGGATATTTTTTTGAACTATATATATATTTTTTGAAAATAGTCCTCTACGTCTATTAATCTCTTATTTGCATCTTTCTTATTTACTATGCCAGTTAGTTATAAGACTGATAACCGATATTTGGAGCCGATATGCAGGTTTAGTGTTAAAAAAAAATTCTCTGTGGCGGGTTTCCATTAACCTTCAAACTGCACAAACTGAAACTGCAATACAAAATAATGGAAACATGTCAATTTATCGCAAAAAAGTGTTTACACTGACACGAGGTGGAATTTCAGGCGACTCAAAATAGCCATATTTCGCAAAACTGCAATGGAAACACTTTTTTCACTTTTATGGATCATATGATGTTCAACACCAGGTGGCATAATGCGCCTTTATAGATGCTAACCGCCATTAAACCCAAATAAGAAGAAGAAGAGGTACAACGAAGTCACGTGACACTCTGATACGAGACAAAGAAATTACGGCGATATTAGATCGGCTTTTTTTAATGGCTGCAATAGAAATAAACCTGCCAATGTTTTGGACATCCATCATCATGGTTTTTGGAGAGTTATCACCAGAGGAGAAACTGCATAACATCATTCAGTGGAAACGCAGTTGTCGCACACTTGTGTTTTATCCAAATTTTGAAAATATCTCTTCAGTTTTGTGGAAATCTGTAATGGAAACCCAGCTGCTGTTAACGTTGCTTTTTGCATCTATTTACATCTGTGTTTCACGTGCAATCGTACATCAAAATGTCTGCTGTGAAAAGGTCTGTTGGGAGGATCATGACGAATGATACTGACGTCTTAGTCTTATTCCTTTGGGCTGTATTTCAGATTGAGTGCTGCTGTTGCCTGATGATGGAGCTGTGTTCTCTCTTTCTGCACATGCATGCACACACGGGTCTACACGCACGGGGACAACAGCAATGCAACAATTAAAAAAACAGGCCAATTTTTAATTGAGATCAAGAAAATCTGAAATGCTTGTTGACTTCTACACAGGGTATACATGCGGCTCCTCGCTCTGCAGGAGGCACTTAGAGGAGCCTCGTCCCTAATCGCTCCTCATCTCCTCCGAGACACGTTTAAAGGATTGAAACCTCCTGGATGATGGAACACCGTGATTGATTTTTCGGGTTATGGGCTGTTGGATGGAGGAAGAAGGAAATATAATTAGCAGAATGGAAAGCACACACAGACTGTGAGGTAGTGATGTTTGGAGCGTTTAACTTAAAGAAACAGGAGGAAACTGCAGTATGTTTATGCGTCATATTGTTTGTGCTTTATGTGTTTTATTATGTTTTTCTGCTTCAACACAAACTGCCTCAAGCCGAACTTGACTCTAAAACTGCTCGAACGTGGACTGAAGTGGTCGTCCTCGTAGCCCTCGCTGTTACTGTGCTGTGATTATGACGTTTCGAACACAAGTGTTGACAGGCTTCTTTGGTAAACAGTAAATGGACTGTACTTGTAAAGCGCTTTCTTGCAGCAGCCGTCACCTCTTTATGGCGTGTATTCACTTCATGTTTACACCACTGGATGTCCATTCACTTAGGAAGCAGCGCGTGATGCAACCTCGCAAACTGTTTCACGCTTGAGATGTTCACACTGACAGCATGGTGGCTGTGACGCTTCTGCAGAGCTGCCTGCTGCTTTGAATTTTGTATTTCTCCATTTTTAAGCACAAACTCCACTCATTTATCAAGCTGTGGAGCTCCTGTGTCGTCAACCACACAGTCCCGCAAATATTTCAAAATAAACAGACAGCTTTGTATTTCCTCATCTCGTGGCAAAGAGAGACTTTTAAAGTGCAGTAAACTATCGGTGCACAGCAAACAGAAACGGCGAGCCACCGTTTCTCTAGATGTGCTGCAGCTGACACGCGGCTGAGATGCTCCTGAAAAGCGGCGCTCAGGCGGGCAGTGTGCACGCTCAAACTGTTAACACGGGCGCCAAAAAACAGGCAAAAAAACAGCAGGTTCGGCGCTGCTCGCGCACTGCTTCTGTGTGAAACAGGCTGAAGGCAGGAGGACGCAAGGACACACAGTTGGCGTAAGTCAAGGTCAACGGGGCAAACCGGTAAAGGGGGACCAAAAGCTCTTTACTCTTTAGCACATCTACACCTTCCAAATGCACGTTTTCTTCATCACCCTTCCCCCATGTTCCCTCCTCTTCCTCCCCGTCCTCCCCTTTCCTGTACGTGACTGTCACCATCAATCAGCAGCGAGCGCCGTCATCCCTGCCAGCTGAGGTGTTGCAGAATTGAAGGAGAGCCTCTCCTCCTCAATAAATGGCTTCCATTTCAAGGGGCTCGGGCCTCCGTGGTTGGTCCGAATGAAAGAGGGGGGAGGGGAGGAGGTCTGATGGAGAATGTGACTGTGGAGAAAATGAGGGGAACAAATGCAGGGGAGGTGCGAGATGAGACGATAGAGAAAGAAGGGTAGAAGGTAATCGGGGGGAAAGGGAGCTTTCTGACAGTGCGTGGGGGGGGGTGTTGGAGAAGGACATTGGTAGGTCACGCAGACATTTACTGGCTGTCCCAGCTGGCGGGGAACGTTCCCACAACATTTGTTAACGTTACCTACAAGTTGCAATACCGTTATAGAAAACCTTTTAATCTAATAATGTTATGTTGTCTAAATAATGTTCAGGTTAAATGCTGATTAAGATGTAACGTTATAACGGCAACATTTTGAGGACGATGTCGAGAGGTGACAGATAATAAAAATGTTATTTTATAAAACGTTCCCAAAGGTTACATGAGAACAAAGGAAGAACATTTTAAAGGCAACATTTAGAACATGTTAATTATGACAGAGATTACAAACCATATTTTAAGTAGAAATGTATTGTAATGTGACATGTTAACAGAAAAAGAAACATTTTTAACTTTTTTTGATGTTTATAGAAATTGTTACTCGGTTATCGGAATCTTATCGAGAAGCTGGAAACTTTTCTGCGATTTTTTTACTTTAAGAAGAACGTTCTGGGAACGTGAACCACTGAACAATTTACTTAAACATTCAATGGTTGCATTGTAACGTTCTCAGAATGTTTTTAGAACCAAAACCTTGTTAGCTTGGGCAGAATGTCAATGGTTAACCCTTATATGTCCAGTGTGCGCTGTCTCCTGTGTGCAGGAGAAAGCTCTGCTGCCTCCGAGCACTGGACTGATGTGTGACTCACTCTTAATGACTCGGGTCGTCCTCACCGACGAATGGCTTCAATTAAACCCTCTGGGCCGTGATGGTGTTTCCTCGCCGCCGCTGATGCATATTTAAACAGAGGAGTTAAAACAAACCCAACAGCCCCTTTAGGAGAAGTGGACTGTCCAAATACATACAGCTCAGTGTTCCTCAGTCTGTTGAGCTACTCTGGTCATAAATATGGCTTTTGTTATTATTTGTCCATGTTGGTGCGAACGACACCGGAGCGAGGACGAGACGGGGACGGGATGCCTCCCCAAATAATCCATCTGCCCCACTAACACCAAACATAGCCATCTGTAGCCCCAAAAACCCTCACTTTGAGCAGTTATTGTCATTGAAGCAAGGATACTCACCTTGCCCGTATGTTACTTAATTAAGGACATTTCTCGGATTTTGAGACATTTCTAGGATTTGGGACATTCTTAGGATTTTAGGAAACTTCTTGGATTAAGGTAGTTTCTCGGATTTGAGGACAGTTTAAGATGTTTGTAGGATTTTAGAACATTTCTCAGATTTAAGGGCATTTCTAGGATTTTAGGACATTTCTGGGACTTTAGGACATTTTTAGGATTTTAGGACGTGTCTTGGATTTTAGGACTTTTCTGGGACTTTAGGATGTTTCTCAGATTTTAGGACTTTTTTAGGATTTTAGGATGTTTCTCAGATTTTAGGATGTGTCTCTGAGTTTAGGACATTTCTATATTTTTAGGACATTTCTCAGAGTTTAGGACGTTGTTGAGATTTTAGAACATTTCTTCGATTTCAGGACATTTTTTCAATTTTAAGGCAGTAGGGGCTTTTAGGACCACTTATTTAGTTGGTTTGTTTAATTTATTAAATCACTTTTGTTTTTTTATCATATTATAATGTCTATAACATTGACTTTTTTATCATAAATTTCATAAAGATTTTCAAAATAAATGTAATTGTTATTTGCATTTATTTATTTTTACGTGTTTATTGTATGAGGTTACTTTTATTTTCAGATTTCTTGATTTACTCTTGCACTTTTTAAAATGCATCATACTATAGGATTTTTTTCTTAATAAACTGATGCATTTTCTTTACATATTATACCGTCTATAATTTTGTATAATTTTTGCAAAGGTAGGCTATTTGCTGAGTGTGACTGTTAACAGCTTTAATGAACCAACACTTTAAAGTAAGCTTTACACTGCTGTTAGATTTAATAATTTTCCTCAGTGAAATTTTGCTCTGTGACAGAGGCGAGGCTTTATAACGAACACTGTCTGTCTCTCACTGAAGTTCAGCGTCTAAGTTTTGGTCTCGTCCCCTCTCCTCTCAGCAGACGTCCCCGAGCTGCTGTGGCACTGAACCAAATAGCTGTTTTCACTCTGCTGCTGAGTCTCAGACTCTGAGTGCAGCTCATGTGACTCTTGCTGCTGCGCTCGGGTCCACACAAGGCTGGCATTTTAGAGAATGGCCCTTCAGATGATGACACACTGTGAAGGATCTCCTTCAGCTGTGGAGAGCTAATCATCCAGCCTTTTTTTGTGAAAGCTTTCACAGAGATCAAACTGTTCAGTTCTGCAGCCCCGTCCGCTGAACGCCAGAGATACCGGCGCTGACGTCAATGCATGAATATTATATAAATTGTTACACAATAGGACATAAAAACTTAATAAGCGTTGTGGCAGTGTGTTCTCAGATAATCACATGTATTTGTTTAAATGCGTTAAAGACATTTAAAACAATTTTAACACTTTATTTATAGCAGTTATGTACAAAAGGAAAAACAACAGGATAAACCATATTTATATCAGGAAGACAAGGACAGTATCTAAAAGAAAAAAAGAAAGAATTAAAAGCTATCCTAATAATACTAAAATTAACCCATCGCGTCTCCACCCTAAAAAAAAAAGTCTGTCATCTTCACTGCTGTTTTGACAAAGGTACATGAGAGTGACACTTCTATTGGGCTTTAAAAATAAAAAATAAAAAACATTTAGTGCCATAAATCCCCTCATCAATAGTTTATGATTCGCAAACATTATTTACGTTTTATGTATGTTTTTTTTTTCATATGAAGCATCAGCTTTGGGTGTTGGTACACAACTTATACATATCAAGAGTGAATTAAATTAACGATTAAAGAAAGTGCACTGCTGCAAAAGTCAAGACTTATGAAATATGAAATAAACCCTATCAAATTTTCCATTTCATCTAAATGAAAATGAAAGAGCTGCACTGTTGTTAGAGATGCTGGTTTTGTGCATAAATGTGCAAAATTTTGTGTACCGTACATGGAGGGGGGTGGTGGGTCGGGGGGTGTCACTGAAACTGTTTTAGTATTTAGTATTTTGTGATTTATACGAGCACGGTAAATCATTTCTTAAAAAATGTTTGTAGGTAATTCTGGTCCTTGAAGTGTTAACACCACGAGAAAATAAGCAACTCAAAAAAATCACAGATAGAAAACTGAAAATACAGAGAGCACCACCAAACTATACAGAAGGATCCAACAGAACAGCCGAGTGGAGACCAGGCTTCTGCAGGCAGGCTGATGAGCTGAGTGGAGACAGGTGTGAACCAGCTACACTTCCTGTCACACACACACACACACAGGCACGCACGCGTGTGCGCACACACACACACACACACACACACACACACACACACACGGACACACACACACAAAGACAACAGAAAGAGGAGGAGGAAGGAGAGACAGCACATACAAAAACACCAAAACCGAAGCAGAATCATCACACATCCGGCAAAAATCCCATAATAAAGTCTGAGCTTGTTGATCTGACAGAAAACCAGCGTCCTCACTGTGCTGGTTTTTATGCAACTTTTTTGTTCTTCTTAATTTCTTAAAAACATGATGATTCTCTGCCTTCTCAAAGCGCTTTGTGATGTGGATCCTAAAAGGTGAATTTTAAATTATTGTCATTCATTCATTTCATTCATGTTCGGTTTATTTGCTGATGTCAGCGTTTCAACGTTTATACACATTAGATGAACAAAAAGCAGCAGGAAGAGGGAAATCTTATAAAACCTGCCCCTTTTTACGAATAACAGAAGCTGCAGTAAGAACAAAAACGTTGCTGTTATTGATGATGACTTTATATCAGGCGGCACCCTGCGTGGTATCGTTGCCCCCAGCGTGAATGGGTTAACCTGACC
Organism: Plectropomus leopardus; assembly: GCF_026936395.1. Taxonomy (NCBI): domain Eukaryota; kingdom Metazoa; phylum Chordata; class Actinopteri; order Perciformes; family Serranidae; genus Plectropomus; species Plectropomus leopardus. The sequence continues at coordinate 2,080,452 of NC_142181.1, read as the reverse complement.
TTTCGTGTAAAGGCGCTTTGAGTCGTCAGAAGACCAGAAAAGCAGCTGCAGGTCCATTTTTCACTGACTGTTTTCTTTCCCGCAGGAGAAACTTCCTCCACAGTGTGTCGGAGTATTTCTGTGCAGGCATTGTTTTGTTTTATTGCCTGTTTTGGTGCCTCTGAGCTCCTGTAGTGTCATGAGCCTTTTATACAATAGCCCCTCTTCTGCCGCTGCACTCCTCTCTGAATGAGGCTGGTTTTTCTGCAGTAAGTCAGCCTGTGAATCAATGAAGCTGTTGGGGAGTTTTTTTTCCCTTTCACCTTTTTTCCATTGATCTGCTGCGGGCTCGGCTGTCCTTGTTTATGTATCTTTTTTAGTTGAATCGCCAGCAATAACTTCACTGTTAATCCATTCCTCTGCAAGGTGTTTACCTAATCGATCTCTAAAAGCAACAAAGTCTTTGCTTTCCTACATTAAACATCCAAACAGTCCAACTTTTAGTCGAGCCGGAGCTTCAGAGATAAGAGATGTGTCGTTTTTGAAACATAAAGGACATGCACATGACGTCTCAGCACGCGGAAGTCACTGCGGAAACGCCCGCTGAGCGGCAGAAAGACGACTGGCAGCATTAGCTTGAAAACACCAAAAACCACATCTAAAACAGGGGAGAGCTGCTGTGAGATTAACTGTACAAACAGATTCAAAACGCAGTCTGAGCTATTTTTACAGACTTCCGAAAAGAGACGAAAAGAGAAGCAAATCAGTTGCTGAATCCGGGCACCAAAACGTGGATTTGCGGTTCCCATTTCGTATTAACTAGTATCAAAAGCAGTTTTCTGGCAATAAATGTACTGAAATTATATTTCCATGTGTCAATGCACTGTGTACTGTAAACTGATTATTATCAGCTGATTATCTGATTTGATATTTAGCATTTTTCTGATTATCAGCTTGTTTTTCATCTAGTGGCTGATTAAATAAATTCATTTTCAAATGTGTGTGCGTCAAGGCTTTTGTCCGCCTTTTCCAAACTCTCGTCCTCTCTGTGTCACGTCGATGTCCTTCAGTATGAGGAGGTCGAGCCGCACTTCCTGTGCTGATTCCGCTCGGTCACCTCTGCAGCTCTGTCAGCAAGCTCTGGCAGGTTCGTCCGCCTTGTTGCTTTTTCGGGGACATCTGAAGGGAAGCGTCACCCACCGGACGGCAGAGCTGCAGCTCAACATCCCCGAACACTGATACGTTGTTTTAATTTTTTGTTTTTTTCATATACGTCATTGTAGGAATTAACATACATTTACATTCTTATATGTTTTCCACATTTTTCTTTTACATTCCCACATTTTTTTATGGTCAGCAAACAGGTGAGAAAGAAAATTAACATAATCACAGCAACAACAGTGACAGAGTCCTGAGACGGTAACTTTCCCGACACGTGAAACAGAGCAGAGACGAGTGATTACCCCTTTTTTCCCTCTACGCTCTGTTATATTTAGTTGTGTTTTGCGTTCAGTGAGAACATGTCGTTTAAAGTGCTGATGGACGGCGGACAGGGGTCACCTCTGGGAGGACAGCGGCGGGCCGAATAAAGGTCACGTTGGGAGATCGTTGTAGCAGTGCCAGGAAATATATGCTGAAAGGGCAGCAGCCTCCGCAACTGGAGACCTGGCAGAGTGTGTGTCTGTCAAGGAGAAAGGACAGTGATGTGTGTGACTGTGTGTGTTGTTTCTGTGTTGTTGTGTGTGTTGTTTCTGTGTTGTTGTGTGTGGTGTTTCTGTGGTTCTGTGTGTGTTGTTTCTGTGTTGTTGTGTGTGTTGTTTCTGTGTTGTTGTGTGTGTTGTTTCTGTGTTGTTGTGTGTGTTGTTTCTGTGGTTCTGTGTGTGTTGTTTCTGTGGTTCTGTGTGTGTTGTTTCTGTGTTGTTGTGTGTGTTGTTTTGTGGTTCTGTGTGTGTTGTTTCTGTGTTGTTGTGTGTGTTGTTTTGTGGTTCTGTGTGTGTTGTTTCTGTGTTGTTGTGTGTGTTGTTTTGTGGTTCTGCCGACTCTTTTCTACTAAAAACAAACAGTTAACGTCCTCTCCCTGAAGTGAATGACCTCTGGGCTTCTCTTAATTTAGGATTTTTCCCTTCACACAATATATAAGACGATATAAACCCCATTCAGAGAGGATTAACACTTGTTTACATGGTTCTGTTTAAATAGATGTCAAATAAGAACAAAAACAGTGAGCGCATTCATTGTTTTTGCAGCAGAAAGTTAAGGCGTCTGTACTCCCCGTCATTACAGCGTTACCTTACGTTACCTTACGTGCTGTGCAAACACGGTATTTTGCCGTAATTTCCCCATAATGTCCACAGAAGATATTGTGCAATCTTCTCATAAAATAAGCAAATCTCAAAAACTAAGAACTGTACATGGTTCAAATAACTCATGGAGTGTCAAGAAATATTTTGTTGTTTTTTGTTTTGTAAAATCTGATTTAAAAAATGTTTCATGTTCATGGTATTTTTTCTTTGAATGATACGATTAAATTTTTTCATCAGTTGTTATGGTAAAGGTCGTGTGGATTGTAAGGATATGCAGCATTTATAGATACTCAAAGACACGACATCACAATAAGCAAAAATACCCATGATGACGCTGGCGGACTATTTCTATTGCGGAGATTAAAGTTAGTTTTAAAGGAGATGATTTGTAATAAATTCTTTGGTACAGTTGAACTTGAAAAATTGTACTCATTTTATGAAGTATACTTCTATATTTTCTTTCTGAGGATCAGTTCATGATGTCAGATTTAAAAGTTTGCCTGGATCTGTTTAAGAAATCTCACCTATTATGAAAAATGTGCACAAGCCTCATTTCCTCTCCCACACTTAACTGTGTGTATTAATACCTGTTTCCACTCAACCGCTCAGCAGAGCCGTCACTGTGAAGAGGAGTAATTTCACTGTGACGCATCAGTAAAGTTCTCCACCAACATCAGAGCAGCTCTTATGACGCACGGCAGCGGCTATTTATAACGACAGAACCATTAATTTATTACGTGTAGCTGAAATCGATCATCATAACTGAAGTCCAGAAGTCTTTGTACCACTCAGATTGAAACAGACTTTACAAAATACTTCAACTCAGTACTGAAAACTGGGATACGACCCACATGCAGATGAAGACGAGCACATGACGTAAACTTGTTATATCACAAAACTTTGTCTTTTTTCACGAAACAGTGAGTATGACGCCAAAAGCCAACTTCTGCGTCCACATGCAACGTGCACACACGAGTCACATGGTAACATGGCCAGACAGAGCCGGCGGGGTTGTTATTATGAGAGAGAACGAGGCCGAGCAAAACCAGTCGCAGGCCACACTGGCTGCATGAGCAGTATGTGATGGAAACCTCACCGAACCAGGCAGCAAAAGCTTGTGGTGTCGACACTGGAAGCGTTTGTTGCTGCGGCGCTGCTGCAGAGCTGCATGCTGTTATAACTACTGATTTCCCTCAATTAAAAGCACACTCTCCACTCATTTATGAAGATGTGCAGCTCCTGCATCGTCAACAGCACGGTCCTAAAATATGTTTCAAAGTAAAATGCCTTGTGTCAACAACTGAAGGGATTCTGTCAACAGAAACGTTTTCAGAGGACTTTATTTTGAAACAGGAAAGGTTGAGTGAAACATATTTTTGTTTCCTCATATCTGTGACGGATTAAGACATTGAAACTGTACTGAAAGGTGATTTAGAGTCAATATAGTTATCAAAAGACTGCTTTCACTGGCGATTTTTGCTGATAACTGCGCGCATCATGAGTAAAAAATCGTTGAGACTCTGTTTCTGTGCAGCAGCTGAGCCGCAGCTGAGCAGCGCTGCTCACGCCGCCAGCGTGGCTGCTCTAACCTGGTAACATGGGTGCTGAAAAGAAAAACAAAATTTCCTGTGATGCACACACGCTGTTCATGGAAGCAGTGTCGCAGAGATGCATATTAAAATATCGTTTTCCTGGATGAAGTACAGCTCTATTAAAACAAAGTTTTTCTTGCTGCATGATAAGTTGGTGTGTTGTTATCAGAGAATCTTCCATATGGTGTTAAAATGAGAAAGGCATCAATCACTTCCTGGAGAGACACTGTAGCCTCGAGCCATCACACACACGACGGATGAACATGTAACATGATGGTGTCGTCTCACAGCAGGGTGTCTTTATACTTTATGGCTGCTGGTTTCCTTCACTTTGTTACTTCTGTGTGTAGTTATTGTGATGTCTTCAGACGTCGGTGGTTTTGACGATGGTGAAGCGTTGCTTTCCAACTTAAATTCTGAGTATTATTCTTCAAATTAACTACTGCAGACATATGGTAAACAAACAACAGATATTTCATTTAAAATCCTAATTCACTGTTTTTTTTTAATACAACAAAAGCTCTTTTCTTCTCCGTCCACATCAGCGACTCGGTTGTTTGTTTCTGTGCACAGTGAAGTGGAGCTGCGGTCACAGCTCGATTCAGACTTAAAAACACTGTTCAAGACAAATTAAACAGTCATAATTACAAAATAAAAACTCTGGATTAATATCCAATTTAGCATTTAATAACATGAATGAACCTAAAAATAAAACAAATTCGAACCCTCACGTCACCAAACCCTGTTGTTGTTTTGTTGTTTGCAATTAACAGTAGTTTTAAAGGAATAAGGGTCTTTTTTTCTGGTTTGTAGAGAATGTTATCCTAAATTTAAGAAGAATGCTTTGGGAAATGTTAGTAAAATATAGTATTTGTTGCATTTTACCATTTTCAGAAAGATTTTAAAACCAAAAATTCCCAGCTGGAACCTCTCAAGTAATTTTTTTTACATCATTTAGTAACTGATTTAATCTTTGATATCTTACCTCTTTTCTCTTTTATTGTAAATCTGTATATTTTATTGCTCTGTAAAGCACAGTGCAGCACGCCATCCCAGCAGACTGCTGAGAAGTAGTTAGGATATCGTCAAAGTTTAGTGAGTTTGGGAAAGGCTGTAATGAGGTGTGATGCTGTGAAAGGACATGACTGTGTGAGCTTCTGAGCTCGCTGTTTTATAGCTGCCTCAGTTACTCTGATTGATTGACACTGTTAGAGAGCCTGCTGTGCTGAGGTGCTGAGGTGCATATCCATCGAGCTGCTGCTCTGCTGCTGCTGCTCTGCTGCTGCTGCTCTGCTGCTGCTGCTGCTCTGCTGCTGCTCTGCTGCTGCTCTGCTGCTGCTCTGCTGCTGCTGCTCTGCTGCTGCTGTGCTGCTGCTGCTCTGCTGCAGCTCTGCTGCTGCTGTTCTGCTGCAGCTCTGCTGCTGCTCTCCAGGTTGTTACAGTTTCAATCACAGCCTCACATGACTCTGTTTATCTTATCTTATCTTTTCCGTCACAGGAAACGTCTTTGTGGTGAGCCTCGCCTTCGCTGACTTGGTGGTTGCTTTCTACCCCTACCCTCTGGTGTTGTACGCCATCTTCCACGACGGCTGGTCACTCGGTGAAACTCAGTGCAAGGTGAGCCGTCACAACCTGAGCATTATTGCTGTAATTCAGCTCAAGTCAAAACAACTTTATTTATTTGGTCCAAAAGTCATAAATTGCTAGTTTGGTTTGCTTGTTTACCACACCCTCTGTCCTCCGTTAAGATTAACCCTTTAGGGCACGCTTTACCCTTATATCGCTCTGTGCACAAAATGCACTTCTCAAAATTAAGCTTTAAAAAATGATTTATTTTTTTCAACCAACATCCTAATTATAAATATCAAATAATTATATATATTTCTGAATGTTAAATGTCAGGTTTATGTCATGGTGACACTATTTTTTCAGATAGAAAATTGTTGTTGTTGTTTTTTTTTTAAATAATATCACAGCCTGGGATACATCAATGATTTGCAGCAACATTGATTTTTATCCATTATTATTTATGAGCAGTTTCAAATACTTTCACTCATGTCGCTCTGCACACAAGATGCATTTTTTCAAAATCAGGCTATAAAAGTTATTATAAATTAATATGATTTTCCTCTTTAATTGAGCCAACATCAGTCCCAATCATAAATATTAAATATTAATTAATTTTCAGATGTTTAACCCTTTAAATGTAATTTTTTTTCATTATGACACTATGTATTTAGACTAAAAAATATATACTTTTTCAATAAACTACATGCTAAGTTCTGTAGATTATTATTTTTTGATTATCATAGCCTGGGATGTAAACAAGCTGTAAGTCAGAGCAGACGGCGTTGTGACGGTGTGGATTTATTAGCACCGCGGTGATAAAGCAGCATATTACCGCGCTTTGGCGCTTCGATGTGTTCATGTTTTCAGACATCGATATAATCTAAATCTGCAACTTTAAGGGTTTTTGGGGCAAAAAACCGCAAAGCTGATATTCTCGTTATCACTGCACCGATCTCCTCTCTTTGCTCGCTCTCTCAGGTGAGCGGCTTCCTGATGGGTTTGAGCGTCATCGGCTCCATCTTCAACATAACGGGCATCGCCATCAACCGCTACTGTTACATCTGCCACAGCTTCAGCTACGACAAGCTGTACAGCTACCGCAACACGCTGCTGCTGGTGGCGCTCATCTGGCTGCTGACCGTCGTGGCCATCGTGCCCAACTTTTTCGTCGGCTCGCTGCAGTACGACGCGCGCATCTACTCGTGCACGTTTGCGCAAACGGTGAGCACGTCCTACACCATCACCGTGGTGGTCATCCATTTCTTTGTGCCCATCGCCGTGGTTACCTTCTGCTACCTGCGCATCTGGATCCTGGTCATCCAGGTGAGGCGGAAGGTGAAGTCCGAGGTCCGCCCTCGCATCAAGCCCAGCGACCTCCGGAACTTCATCACCATGTTTGTGGTGTTCGTGCTGTTCGCGATCTGTTGGGCGCCGCTCAACTTCATCGGGCTCGCTGTTGCCGTCAACCCTGAAGCGGTGGCGCCGCACATCCCGGAGTGGCTGTTTGTGGTCAGCTACTTCATGGCGTACTTCAACAGTTGCCTTAACGCCATCATCTACGGCCTGCTGAACCAGAACTTCCGCAGGGAGTACAAGCGGATCGTCATGTCCGTGTGGATGCCACACCTCTTCTTCCAGGAGACGTCCCGGGGCGGCACGGAGGGCATGAAGAGCAAACCCTCGCCGGGACTCAACAACAACGAGCAAGTGAAAGGAGAAACCCTGTGACGCTCTTTCCTCCTCCTTCATCTCCTCGCTCCTCCTCTGCTGTGTTCACTCGTTTAGTGCCATCGATCAGACTTTAACCCCTACTGTGCCAAAGCAATGAACTCCGAAAATACAGACACAGTGACCAACAGTGAGCGGGACTGAGAAAGAAAGAGGCATAGTGACCACGACAGTGGTGTTATCATTCTGTTAAGAGTGCCATTTGTAAAAAACTGAGGCTCATCAATTTCAGTTTGTGCTGATTTTTTTCTATTTTATTGTTTTAAATAGTGCGTTCAAAATTTAGATTTTTAAATCGATCAGTTTAAAATAGGCTTTATGTTTCTGTTGTTTTACGTTTCTGTTGCATTGCTCAGATCAACACAGATGATGGCAGGTACACCTCAGAATATATATAAAAAAAAAAATGCCAGAAAAGGAGCATTTCCTGGACTCGAAAGTCAGTCTGATCGAGGTGCTCTTTGGGTGGGGATATGCTCAGATTTGAAGAAATCAGCAAGAAAACTCAGAGGCAGTCTCTTTTAAAATGTTAAAATTTCTACGGCATGGTCCTCCAAAATACACGTTTCAGCATAAACGCCTTCATCACCTCAGAACGTGTTTCTGTTGATAAAGCTGGGAGAAAAAATGCAAAAAACCACAAATTTGACACAGAAAACTGCTGGGGGAAAATACATTATATGTGAATCCATTAAATCGTCTGCAAATTTTTACCCCACAAGGACCTAAAGCCAGAGGTGGGTAATACGCGAACTTCGAGTCACAAATGTGATGACTTTTACAGCCGACCTGACATAATCAAAAAAGGACTTGCAACTCAACTTGAAATTTTAAAATCAATAGGCGGGTTTCTGTAAACTCTAAAATTGTGCAAATTGAAATTGCAAATATAAAATATGTCGAATGGAAACGCGTCAGAAAAAATAAAATAAAATCTCATTTATTGCAAATAAGTTTTTACACTTGCATGAGGTGGTATTTCAGGCGATTCGAAAAAATGAAATGGAAACCCTTTTTAGTCTTTTCTAGGTCACATGATGCTCTGGCTGTGTGCCTGCAGTAGGAACTGGTTCCCATGACGCAGCAGGAGCTACAAGAGCTGTTATTGCATCACATAACTCTGAGAAAGTTGAGCGGATCATCGAGGAGTGAAATGTGTGAAATCGTGGATTATCAGCTCCCAGAAATCCCTCATACGTGGCCGCTCCCACGTATAAGGGGCTCGCCTTTCCATCACGGCTCCATAACACGCCTACGTGGCCTTGGATTGGAAATAATGACGGCTAGTTTGGTGGCTGCAATAGAACAAAAACCTGCTAATGTTTTGAACATCCGTTGCCATGGTTACTGGGATGTTATCACCAGAGGAGAAGTCGAGATTTTGAAAAATATCCCTTAAGTTTTGTACAAATCTGTGACAGAAACTCACCTAATCACTTCAAAAAGCCAGAGCTTAACATTTTAAAAATGACTCGCCCATTTAGTCTGACGAGGATTTTTTAGACCCAAAACGATGACACCTCATGAATCTAGAACGGGTTTTTACTGCCACTAATGGTACAAAACTCTTACACAAAAACTGTGAAAAATCACGAGCAGATTGAAATTTACTGAGCATATTCCCAAAACCCAGAGGACACTCGCTCTCGTCTTCCGATGATTCTTTCGCGCAACATTGACATTCAGCGCCAACGTTTGGTGCCAGTGTAAGAAGCAGCGTGAGTGAGGCAGCGTTCACACCAGGTCAGGCGCTGTGGCGGTCAGGGTGGCGCAGCGGTGTCACTTTATGGTGCATTTGTACGGTTTGAGGGTGGAGACCGACTTTAAAACGTTAAACTTCTCATCTCAGGGGCTGCTTGTCTTTGGTAAGTTTGTTTATGTTGGTTTAAATCTGAACGATTCCTTTAACATCACTGTAGCATCTTTATGCCTCAAAGACACGTGTGCTCTCCGCACACTGAAGCTTTTAATACACACTTTGTTAGTTATTTAACCCTTTGAAACCTGTACTGACAGACCTGCAAAGCTGTCAGTACAGGTTTAAACCTTTGGACTGTGAGTGAATTGGTTCGATTTCTTTCAACAATGTGAAAAAAAAAGTCAAAGAGCAACTTAGTCAGAAATGTTCCACAAATTTTAAAAAAATTAGAAGATTTCAATTTTTTTTATTTATTTCATTTAATTTAATGCATTTAGTTTATTTTTTATTTTATTTTATTTTATTTTTTAAAGTAAGGGGAAATGTCTGGGGACAATAGAAAAAACTAAGAGAAACTATATTCATAATTATTTGAATTTCAGATTTGCCAATAAATTATTATGAATTTTAAGTACTTTTAAGTACTATTTTTAGGCAATATCCTTGTTTTTTATTTTCAGTACTCGTGTTTTTCTTTTTTTATGCTAATTTTCTTGTACTTTATATCCATTTTTTATCCATTTCATCATAAATTGCTAATTGCCTTCTCCCCATGTTTTTGTCAGAAATCACGCCAATTTGCTGAGGTTCCAAAGGGTTAAATAACTGAACTTCTAAAGTTTAACTACCTTTATAATTTTTTAGAAATCGTATTACTTGTTCCGACTGACTGTGGTGTTTTCTGGTCTGACTGCTGGTTACGTGATTGGTCGTTTGGTGTGACGTTGGGTTGCATGTTTTCATTTTTCGCTGCAGGCTGCTGTTTTTTGTTTGTTTGTTTGTTTGTTTGTTTGTTTGTTTTTCGGCATCCCCAGCAGCCGCCACCGCCACCGCCACCGCCACCGCCCAGCCGCACTATTGAAATGAACGGTAGAAGTGGCGTTTTCGCCTGATTTGGCGGGACTGCAGCCTAACGGTGTGAAGGTTGAGGCGGTGGACGGTCATGTAGCACGACTGACTGCTGCTCAGACTTTGATGCCAGTTTTGTTAAAACACTTAATATGAACGTCCACTTTTATTTTAACGATTTAACATCATGTAAACGTAGCGACCGTCTGTTTTATCATCCGATCAGCTCCAGGAACCCTGAAAACTCAGGAATCAGGTCTAAATCAGATACCAGTTTGCGTTGTAGCACCTCTGAAAAACAGCAGAGATTTGGTAAATAAACCTGAAAACAGAAAAAAACAGAAGCAGTTTTCAGTCGTGATGAAACAGCTGTGATGTTCGATGGCGGTAACAGAGACCTGCAGATGGGCTGACCAGGTGTCCCACTTTACGCTCCACTGCGCAGCATTTTTATTCATTTATTTTGGGATAGAAATCGGAGCGAGCGCAGACTCATCTCTCACATCTGTTATTATTGTTTTTATGGGTTTTTTCATTGGATTAATCTACAATCCCAATTCCAAAAAACGCTGGGAAGCTGCGTGAAATGTTAATGAAATCAAAATGAAAAGATTTGTAAACTTTTTTTGACATATTTTCTTTTGAATACCATCCAAAGATGAGAAATTTCATGTTCAGACTGATAAACTTCGTTTTCACTCAGAACTGTTCACATGGCGCCGCTCTGTCGGTGCTTTTGAAGTACGAGCACGATGCCAAAAGCCACATTTCGCATCCAACCGTAACACGGCTGGATGGCGTCAGATTTGCTGGAAGGTGCAGGGCGCGTCCACATGCAACGCACACGGGCGGTGTCACTCGTCAGGTAACAACGCTGCAGGTAACCACGTAACTTCAGGAGCGTGTTGTCATGAAATGCAGAATGAGCGTAAAAGAATAAGAATGATTTATCCGTTTAAACATCAAATATCTTTTTGCTGTATTTACTGAGCGTGAATGGGTATGGATACTCCTAACTCGTAAAATAACGCCACTTCATCAGTGTTTTTGGCTTCAGAGCGTGACGCCAAAAGACGCCTTTGGCATGAAACACCTCCGGACGGCATCAGATGAGATCACGGCCGGACAGAACTGTTTTTTCTGAATCTCAATAGTTTAATCAACGTAACAGAAAAAAATGAAAAGAAAAGACAGAAAGCTATGTAATTATAGCTGCAGACGGCCGAACTGCAGCTGCTGCGTCTGCCCGATGTGCACGAGCGGCGTCACTTGAGAACGCAGAACATGTTGCATGAAACGCAGCAGCACGGCATCAGGTTGAAACGCCGCCGGTGACAGCGTTATGTAAGGAGTGCGAGGACGCCTGGAGGGCAGGTGGGACGGGCGATGTATGGATCCGACAAACCTGCGCTTTGCTGTTCGCTTCCCGTCTAGATTTTCTACGCCTCATCCGAACCCTCCGAGCCAGCATGTGCGGTTGTTGACGTCACGGCGTTGGTCGCCATGTGCTGTTGATCCCTAAACGTAACCACGTGCAGCGTCATCCCAACATGTGCATTTGTTGACATCACAGTAGCGGCATCCCGAAATGAAACAGCTGACTTAAAAGAATACCTGAAAACGTTATATTTAGACGCAGAAGTTCGCTGACGAGCTGCAACATGTGACGACTCGTGATGAGAATGTTTTGAAATGAACCTCCAGAGGCCATAAAAGACCGAAAACAGCTTTTATAACACTGAATAAAACAGAAAACAGAGGTTTTTTTGTCTTATCAAACTGCATCTCTTTGATTTTAACAAGTTATGATCAGAACTGTTGACTTAATATTGATGCCAGTGAAACTCGACGCTTCTTTATCGTGTGAATGATGTTTAACGAGTCGCAGCAGCCTGACGTTTGACTAAACAGCAAAATTCAGCGCCGCAGAGTCGCTCAGAGGCATAACGAGGTGTTACTTTTAAAGCAGGGTCTTTACTGGGACCAGGAACTACATGTGTTTGAGTTTCTTAAATTTCAAAAAAAAAAAAAAAAAAAAAAGGTTCCTGGAAAGGTTTCTGCAGCGGTAACAGACTTTTTCTCCAAAACATTTTAAAAGGAGTTCAATGAAATGAAAATAGCAGCCTTCAGGTTCTTCTTTTACTTCTGATCAATTTTGATTTTTTTCATTGCTTTTTTTGCATCATTAATTGGGTTAATTGGATTTTTTAAATTATTATTATTACAAATATTTATTGCTAACTTTCATGAGTTTTTTTTTTTTTAATTAGAAAACAAAATTGATGAGCCCTAAACATTTATCGCAACTTAGTATGTTTTGTACACCTCAGGGTGCCTGCCTCCTCTGCTGTGTGGGCCTTTCGGGATGTTGGCCATCTGAAAGTGGAGGCACCAAGAGATTAGTAATTTTTGGTGTTTTACATCACAAAGTCCACGACGGACGTCTGATCGTCCTCACGGCGGCTTCGTTCTCCTTCTGGACTCCTTCTACTGTGTGTTTTGGAGCACCAGATGTTTTTAAAGGTATAATGTTTCACAGTAATCGTACCTTTAATGTCTACTGGAAAATGATTCTGTTATTTTCTGTCTTTGTTTTGTTTTTTGATAACCATGGGTTAAATGCACTACAGCATGATGAATCCCTTTGTCTCTCACTTTGTTACTGGACGATGCCTCAAATTTCTAACGGGAATTCCCATGGTTTGTCAAAGGTGCCTGATTTAATGTTCATCAAAAGGTTTTACCAGAACAAAAAAAAGAAAAAAAAAATAATTTAAAAAAAACAACATGCTGAAAAAAGGCTATGGTGGGGTTAAAGTGTAAAATTAAAAAGCTGTTTTACAGATTTCACTCATCACCTGATAGGGTAGTGTGTCGAGGTGTGTTCACAACAAACGGGACGGCGAAATTTGGCCGGACGTGAACGTTTTCAATATCTGAATTAACGAATTTGCACTGTGTTGAATATATTTTATGGCTTTATGACTCCAGTTCATAGAAGTGTAAAAATGAGAGGAGAGAAAGAATCCAGAAAGAATCAGGAAGCCTTTGAATCGGACACACACACACACACACACACACACACACACACACACACACACACACACACACACACACACACACACACACACACAGCCTTGCATTTCATTCAGTGTCAGTGTGTATCATGAGCCAGATGGCCAAAATCATGTAATTTCGTGTTTACACTTTCATTTTGTGCATCTTACAATATTAAGCTCTAAAGTGGGATACATCACTTTGCCCATTATTAACCCTTTGAAACCTGCAGACGTCACTTTTCTTGTGCTTCTTTCAGACGCCTTTCACAAGCATTTGAACCTTTGAACTGTGAGCAAGTTAGTTTGATTTTTTTGTTCCAGACAAAAAACCTAAAAAAACAGATTAATAATTATAACTCACCTATGACGCATGTTTTTTTAATCCACACATCAATATTACCAACAAAAACAGTGCTCCTGCAGAATAACATTCACATAATATAAATTATTTTTTTCAATCTGCCTGTAAATATGCAGATATTTAGTAATAAAATAGTGGCTGAACTCTTAGCTTTGATTGACACCTCACTTCAGCCAATAGGAGCTTCCATGCTGTTGCTATGTCCTTTTGATAGCCAATGAGGGCCTCCTTTACTTAGTAAGGCTTCACAGCCAATCAACAGCCAGCAATTGGCCCGGTGACTTATGGGTCTTGTAGTCGATGACACTCCTCACCTCCAGCAGAGTTCTGAACTCTTTTTTGGCATCGCAGACTGTTATAAATGTACATAAATGATAAACAAACGGCTCCTCTGTGATCTTTTCTTATCAGTTTAGGTTTTCTAGATTATGTTTATATCGAGCAAGCTCACTGAGGCGTCATTATGTGGCTCCATTTTTTTTTTCTCCAGTCAATACGTCATCTGCAGCCTTTTTTTTCAAATAATTATTCAGGTGAAGATTTAAAATAAAAATTAAAATAAAAAATCTTCTACATCAGTGTGTTTAAAACGAGTACATGTACTAAAACTGGAACAACAGCTTTAAATTTACTTTTACTTATGCTGAATTCAGAGGCCTTTCACAGGCTACTTTAACCCTTTTGACACTGAGAAAATTGGTTTGATTTCTTTAGATAACATGCAGGAAAAGGGAATGTAACACACTGGGCAACTGGGCGAGAAATTCCCCAAAACTTGATGCAAAATTATTTAAAGGTGACAAGAAAATGACCTGAAAATGTATTTTAATTATTTTACAAAAAGAAAAACAAAACAAGGAAAACTATTTATTTATTTATTTGTGTGTGTGTGTGTGTGTGTGTGTGTGTGTGTGTATGTGCGCATGCGTGTATTTATTTTTGTGTGTGTGTGTGTATATTTACTTATTTATATATCAATTGACAGGATTTTTTTTTCCAAATCATTTTCTTTTTCTTTTTTTTACTTTTACTTTTTTCTTGTTCCTTTTTACTAATTAGTGCTAATATTTAGGCATTTTCCTGTTAAGATGCTCATTGCCTTCCCTTTATGTTTCTGAAAGATATGAAACCAATTTGCTCAGATTTCGAAGGGTTAAACACATCACGAAGCAATCATTTTTTATGTGAAATCATTTTGTAAAAATCCAGAAGCAGCATGTTTTTGGCCGCCTGGCTCACAGCTCACAGATGTACAGTCACTCAGCGTCACTGAAAACAAAAACGCTCCTGTGTGAACACACCTTCAGTCATCGGACAAATGCAGAGCTATAAAATTCTGCTTCGTCTGTTAAACATTAGAACTTTTTAGGTACGTAAACCTACGATAAAGTCATTCAACAAAAACCCTGAAGGTATAAAAGCACAATAATCTCTGAAGGCCGGGCGACAGTGTACTTATGCAGTTTACAGGTTTAATCTTAGTAAAGTTTCAATCTTAGTAACGATGAGAATCACCAATTTCTCTATGCATTTCATATCACGACCAGAGAACATGACAGCAAAACAAGCTTCCTGTGAATAACGCTCCTGCTGTTTTTAATCCTGTCTATCTTAGTAAACACCGAGGGAGGCAGACGTCTCTCTGCCGTCCTCGTCGGTGAAGAATGTGCATGAGTTTTTGTTTATTTTTTATTATTGATTTCTTCTGTTTTGGAATGTCTTTTATTACTTCTGCTTTTATGATTCTGGCTCGGGAGTTGTGATGATAACTGTGAAAAATCGCTGCTGAAAAAGACTAACATGATGATGAGGAAACAATGATGATTATGATGATGATGATTAATGTTGGAACGGATGCTGCATATTAAATGTGTGCTGCAAAATGCAACGATTAAAGAAAAAAAAGAAAAAGACTTTGTATTGTTTTTAACCCTTTAACAGTCACACTAAGGAATGCTTTTAACGATTACGTTAACGATGTTAACAATTATACGACATTATAGGCTGTAGAATATATTAACAAAATGCATCAATTTATCAAGGAAAAAAAAACGTTTTCCCGGTATAATGCATTATAAAAAATGCAAAAGTCAATGGAATATAACAGAAATCTGAAAAACAAAAGTAGCTTTATATAATAAACATATAGAATAAATAAACAAAATACAAATAAATCTATTAAGAAAAAAAACAATTGGTATAAAATATATGGTTAAAAAAATTGTCAGTGATAAAAATTTGAAATAAAAGTAACTCACAAAATGAATAAATTCACAAAATAAATATAAAAAATAAACAAATAAAAATAATAATAAAAATATTAACAAAATCTGTTTAAAATGTATGAAAGAAATATACAGTTGATTTCATATAAAAAAATAAAATTGAATCACAGTATAATTAAAATATGAAAATGCATCCTATTTAAACATCTGTATTAAATAAAATTGGGTTTTTGCAAATTTTTTAGGAAAGCAATTTGATCCCAAAAAAAGTCAAGTATGTAGTTACGATGGCTGTTAAAGGGTTAAAGGAGCACTAAGCGACTCTCCTGTGAGTTTTTCTTCAAAAAGAAAATAATGCAGAGAAAACACGGAGGCTCATATAAGAGACGAGCTTTTACTGCTATTGTCTCGTTTTATGAGTATATCCAATATTTTAGTAATGTACTCGCTACTTCCTGAATTCCTGAATTGTTGTTGATTGTTGGCCAAACTACTCGCTCGTTTCAAAGAAAGCAGACTGATGTTGTATTTGCTACTTGAATATATGACTGAAACATGATTTATAAGTTGTAAAAAATTGTCGCCACTGTAAAGAGAAACTCAATAAATAAAAAAATATTTTAAATTTTCGGAACCTGTTTTTCTTTAGCGATCACGCAAACTGGTGTCAGCTCACGTTCACATCTCTTTAAAATGTGCCGCACATTAAAGAATATTAACAATAAAAAAAATGACATAAATATACATCATAAAGCACAAACAAAAATCATTCACTGGAACAAAATACCGTAAAAATGTGATTGATTTAACTTGTTTTGATTGTTTTAACCCTTTAACATTTTGAGCATCATCAGTTTTCGTGAGCTGCGTTCAGACGCCTTTTACAAACACTGAAACCTCTGAAACCTAAAACAAAAATTTAAAGAAAATATTGGTCTCACATGACCTGAAAACCTTGTTTTTGCTTTTTTCATGAAATTTTTTAGAATTGTTTTTTTTAATTAAAAAAATAGGGGGAAATTCTCTGAAAATATGATAACAATAATAATATTTACATGTTTAAAATCATGTCACAGAAATATAAGAAAAGAAAAAAGTGTGTGTGTGTGTGTGTGTGTGTGTGTGTGTGTGTGTGTGTGTGTGTGTGTGTGTGTGTGCTTTGATTGGGGAATGAGACAACAGCTCATTTGTCATTTTCACCTTGAGTTGGGCTGACCTGAGCTCAGTGTCTCTCTCGCTGTGTGTGTGTGTGTGTGTGTGTGTGTGTGTGTGTGTGTGTGTGTGTGTGTGTGTGTGTGTGCTGGATAGAGCAGCAGATAGAGAGTCTGATTATCTCGTCGCTCAGAGTGGCTCTAAGTTAGCGAGTGTTAAAGTGTCTGTCAGTGTTGTCAGGTCTTATTGGGAAAACGACGTAAGAAATCAGACCTTCATGGGACACAAAAACCCGATGTGTGTGTGTGTGTGTGTGTGTGTGTGTGTGTGTGTGTGTGTGTGTGTGTGTGTGTGTGTGTGTGTGTGTGTGTGTGTGTGTGTGTGTGTGTGTGTGTGATCATTATTTATTTGCACACGCGTGTAACAATCTGCAGCCTTAAATGATACATTCAGATGGATTTAACCCTTAGACACATGAGCAAACTGGTTTCACATCATTAAAAAATAAAATTGGGAAAAAAAACTTTGTCCCACAAATTTAAAAAAATTAGTAAAAATTGACAAGAATGATTTTAGAAAGCTGGAAAAAAAACAACAAATGTTCCTGTAATTTTATATTTAAAACAATGTTATGGAAAAAAATTAAAGAATTAATATATGTCCTTAAATAATTGTCAGCACTATTTTGGGTCATGTTCTTTTTTTTTTTTTTTTTGCTTTTTTTTTGTTTTTTTTTTTGGTAATTTTTGGACCATATCTCGCTAAGTTACTTATTTGTCTTTGTTTGACAGCAGCAGTGTGAGAACGGGCTGAATGTCCCCTAAATCCTTTATACTGAACCTTTAAATGTGCTCTTCAAACCTAAATTTAACTTATTTTCTCCTCTTTTTTCGCTTTCTCTCATTATTTCCACATCCTCCTATTCAGCCGTTCCTCTGTGCTCGCTCACGCTTCTGCACATGCTCAGTAGCTGTCTCCCTCTGTGAGCACCGCCTGGGGCATGATGGGAGATTAATGCATACAAATTGCCTCTGTCGGCCCAAACATTGCTTCAGTTACAGGGTGGCCGTCATCCCGGCAGAGGAGTCAAATAACTGCTGACAGGAGCAACGGCACCGACGAGCAGGAAGAGATGGCTGCATATTGATTTCCCCTGAAAGCTGCGCGTCCCGCCATGACAGCGGCGCCTCGACACCTCGACCTGCAGCTCACAGACGACCTCTTCATGTGCACACATGCATGTCAAGACTCAATTACCCCAAAGAGCGTCCTTGTTTCAAAGTCACAGGACAACTTAAGCTATATAATAATGCAAATAATAATAATCTTTATTCATGTAGCACTTTTCCAGCATGAGCACAAAGTTCTTCCCAAATAACTAAATGTCAGACGGCCCTGCCCCCTGAGAACATTGAAACACAAATTAGATAAAAATGTGTGCAAAAACAAATGATGGTGCAAGTTTAATGACACAATTTCCCACAAAAAGGACTTTGTTTTTGTTTGGGATTCATTTGACCAACAAAAGTGGGTAATATAAAAGTATTTTCTGCCTTCTTTTTATTATTATTATTATTGTTACTATTATTATTATATTATAGTCAATAATGACTGTGACTGTCAATTTTTATTTATTTTTTAATTACATTTTTAAATAAAATATTTTTTGTATTTAATCTATTATACATTGTTTTTATTAATCTATTTATTTATTTCATTTTTTCCAGTTTGTATTATTATTATTTTATTACCATAACATTAATACGACTAATAATAATAATAATAATTAGTAGTAGTAGTAGCATTTTTATTGTTTTTCTGTTGTGATTATTATTACTTTTATAATTTTTTTTTATGATATAGTACATATTACTGTGATGCTGTTTCTTGAAGAAGCTGGCTCCCCCTGCTGGGATTCTCTGAAGCTGCTTTCATGAGGGGACAGAATTAACTGCACCTGTTTTTTTCTGCGTTATTTCCAAATGTGCACCCTGAAGAAGGTCGTCTGGCGCCAAACATACATGTTGCAATAATAAAATACATTTTATAAAGCTATAATATTAGTGCTTTCCTACTTTTGACCGCACTCCTGCGACGCTATTAACCCAAAACGCAGGTGTGTCCGCTCCAGCCGGCAGTTTCAATGAAAAGGATCTTTTCAAGTGTCAGTTCAGACGAGTGCAGACTGCAGCAAAATGAGTTTTGGAGCCGATGGGAAATGAAAATCTCCCCACTCTGCGACCAGGGAGCTTTTAATATTATAATTCTGCGATTTTATAGCTTATACTTCCAGTGGGTGGTGATTACTTTGCAGTGAGGAAATGGCAAAATTGAGAACAAACAAAAAAAAGCTCATTAAAGTTTAAAAGAAAGTATTTTTATTGTGCATTTTCTTGTTTTTGTGATAAAGAAGCTCTTAACCCTTTAAAACCTGGATTGAATCAGTTTTCTTGAGTTCAGACACTTTTTATAAGCATGTAAACGTTTGAAAACCAAAAAAAAATTGATTTGCAATTTGCATTTGTTTACTTATTTGGCAAAAATGTCCCACAAATTGTAAGAAATCAGTAAAAATGTGACAAGAAAATGAGCTGAAAAAGAAAAGAGAGAGAATATTATTAGAAAATAAACTAAAAAAATAGGACCAAAAAAATCAGAAAATGTATAATTATATATTAAAAATATTGTTATTGGAAAAACTATTTATATAACATACTATTTTTTCAGCACTTCTTTTAATCTACTACTTGTTTGCAATATGCTCAGGTTTCAAGGGGTTAATCTAAAATTTAAGCAATGTGTTCAAAATTCAGCACAAAATACAGTATTTTTCATATTTTCTTATAATTACAACCTCTAATATTATTTGATTTTTACTGGGATTTTTTTGGATTGAATCTCATTGTGTTAATATTTTGTTAAAGTACAAATTTTCATCCCTAAAATACTGTCATGATATCAATATAAATATGATTTTGTTGCCCAGTCCAGCATTTATGAAGCTTTAGAGGAGATTTAAAAATATAGTGATATATACCGTGTACCGTGACATGGCCCAAAAGTATTGGCCTTCGTCCAGCGCTACCAGTGAGCAGATTAATGACTTAGTGCAGTTTTAAACTGGACCAAGAGAAAGACCACAGCACACGAGGAGCAGGCTGAGAGGTCAGAGGACACGGAGAAGACGGATAATTGTCGCGAACCAAAAACACAGAAGAAAACGTTCACTGAAAATGCTGCAGACGAGCAGAAACACTCAGCAGCAGGAAAACAGAGGGCGAGAGCAGCTTTTTAAGCTGCGGTTGATCGTGATGCAGCTGATGAGTGCAGACGAGCAGCAGGTGTGCACGCAGAGCTCCTGCAGCAGGAGGCCACGCACAACCCCAAAAACACACAGAAACACAGCAACAAAATCGAAACACACAAAACCCACACAAGCACTTATCCTGGGAACGCTGCAAATGTGTCGAAAATGTGCAGTTTGATCACACAACACACCGGGCTTCATGCAAGAAACAACATACACACACATTTTCTCTCATTTTTGCTCGTTTTCAGGTTTGCTCTTATTTTGTTAGAACCCACTGATTTTTGTTCTTATTTTTGTATATAACTTAAATATTTTTACAGGTTTTTAGCTGTTTGTCTATATCTGTAATTTTGTAAATATGAACTTCTGACAAATAAAATTGTTTGCGACGCATCGTGTGTCAGCATATTTACGCCGTTTACGCAGAAACGGCTCTTGCATGAAAAGTTGAACTTTTGTTGCGATTTGGTCTTTTGTTCATACGACAACGGCCTTTTAGGGAAAACGCAAACTTTTAAAAAACGGGCTCCAGAGAGGACGTTTTTGAAAATCCAAACCTGAAAACTGACAACGTGCGGATCCTGTGAAAACGGTGACGCCAGGCCACACTTTGAGCGTGCACATTCTTCTTCTGTGGTTACACCGCCAACTACTGGCCTGGCATGCACACTACAGCGTTTTTGGTTGTTTTTGCAGATCTGTATATAAGAGGATCGTTTTCACAATGTTATCGTGAACACATCAAAAAGGAAAGACTTTTCTGTTTTTAGTGGAGCCGCTCTCATTTAAAGTGACGGTAAAGCTGACTTTGTTAACTGATTATGTTTTTTGGGGCTTTTTTGTGTCCTCATTCAGTGTTTTCAGGCTAAAACATCAGCAGGGTTAAACCTGACACCAGAACACACACACATGTGCACACACACGTGCACACTGCGGTGCGGTAATGTCTCGCTCTCAGCTACAAAGTAATGATCATGTTGATTTGATTTCACCAGATCATCACGCCATCGTCACACTGCGCCGCCTGCAGAAATGTCTCTGCACAGGTAATGTGATTTCACAGCGTGGATCCATTTTCTTTCAGCTTTGGGGGTTAAATGACACTGCGGATATTTCAGAGGGCGGGAAGGAGACAACGTGTGCATGATAAGAAAGTAGTTTCTGTAGTTTTTTATTAATGTTAGTTAGTACTCACTCACATTTTTTACTGATTAGCTTCAAAGCAAAACAAAAATGTAAGCACTTTGCACTAACTGTCTTCTGTTTTTCTGAAAAGCCAAAACATCCTCAGAGTAAAAGACAAAAGTCACATATTTAAAACACATTTACAGACACAGTTTTATCAGATTTCTTGAGTCAAAGCTTATTTATGAAAATGAACCGAGCAGCATGGAAGTCATGGAAACCTTCTGAGTTTGAATTAAGTGTAAAGTTTGAGCACGGGGACCTCTAGTGGTGAGATGACGTCAACGACACGAGCTCAGAGGCGTCAAACCATCACCAACATTCACACTCAAATCAGACGTTATTTTAAGACAAGAAATTAGGAGATTTAGAAAGAAATGTTTTTTTAAAGTTAGGGGTTTTTTTTAGAAGCATGGGAAAAGAGCTATATCCATAATTATCACAATTATATATATAAAATTATGTAACAAAATTATTATAATTAATTATAGTTTTTAAGCACTTTTCCCAGGTAATTTCTTTTTTTTTTTTAAAGAAACCCTTTGTCATTATTTATTTGTTTATTTATTTTTACTTATCGTCTTGTACTTTTTACTGGCTTTTGCAAGAAATCAGACGTTAGAAATATATTTTTAAAAATACAGGATAAAATGTCGAGGGAAAACTAGTCAGGTACATGCAATGAATCAGCGGTATGAGCGCTATTAACAGCCACCTTCGCTGGAGCGGGCTGTCGGACATGTCCACGCTGAAGCGGGCTGTCGGACATGTCCACACTGAAGCGGGCTGTCGGACATGTCCACACTGAAGCGGGCTGTCGGACATGTCCACGCTGAAGCGGGCTGTCGGACATGTCCGCGCAATTGCCTTCAGGATTAAAAATCTAATCTAATCTAAGGATTAATCTAATCTAATTTAACTCACAATGATCAAAATGACATATTTTAAATTATGTTACAAAATTATTATAACTATCTGGTCATTTCCTTGTTTTTAAACTTTTTCCTTTTTTAGATCAATTTTTTGCACTTTCAACTACGTTTTGCAAGAAATAATTAGTTAGAAAAAATGTCCCAAAATTATTATTAATATTCTTTTAAAAATACTTTTTTAAAATCTTGTTTTTATCTTTTTATCAGGTATTTCTATTTTTAGGTAATCTTCTTGTACTTTTTACTAATTTTGCAAAAACTGTGAACATTCTTTATTTAACTGTTGAGTTTCTCAGCGTTGTAAATACTGCATATATTGTTTGTTTATGTCGTCCTCTGTGCTTATTTCCTTCATCTTCATCCTGCACGTTTTTGTACATATTTAT
Organism: Plectropomus leopardus; assembly: GCF_026936395.1. NCBI lineage: Eukaryota > Metazoa > Chordata > Actinopteri > Perciformes > Serranidae > Plectropomus > Plectropomus leopardus. The sequence continues at coordinate 2,057,904 of NC_142181.1, read as the reverse complement.
TAATATAGTTTATTTTGCACAGTCTTTGCTATCCCTTTGCTGCTGCAATGTTGGAAATTTCCCCACTGTGGGACTAATAAAGGATTATCTTATCTTATCTTATCTCTTAAAAAAAAAATATTTTGAAATTTGAAAATTTTGAAAAAAGTATGCTGAAGGTTGAAAAGGTTAACCGCTCAAACAAAGACACACTTCACACAGCCCCATCACGTTTTCCAAGTTTAATAGTTAAAGAAAAAAAATGTTTTTGTCGTCAAACACAGACCACGATTTGGCACAAAAATCCCCCACAATCCACTCCAATGCGCGAAGTCACAGAGGCACTTTTCATCGTGAGCGGGCCGACTGAGTCCGGACAGAGCGGGGACGTCAGCCACCAGCTCGGCCCGCCACGAACCGCCACTAAAGCTAAAGAAAGCGACTGAAAGCAGAGAGGAGGACGCCTCTCCGGGTCGGACCGAGTGTCTCGAGTGCAGCGAGTCGGTCCGCAGATTGAGATGAAACAGCATTGAGTTTCCTCTGAGCATGGACAGTCCACAATCATGTTTTATTGTTTTCTTTTATTTAGACAAACCCAAATAAAAGGCACATAAAACATTGCGCATATGTTTACATAATTATTCTCAATGGACATACATTTAAAAAAAATGTAGGAATGTTTTTACCTTTCTGCTAATCAGAAAGCCTAGCCTTCGTATATACAAAAATTACCATTGTTAATGTTCTAATACAAAAAGATTTATAAAAGGTTATTTTTTTTCTTGCATGTGTCTGTCATAACTAACATGTCCTCTTAACTAAATGGTTTGTACAAAGATATACATTCATTTGCCTTCACATCTGCCAAATTCATCATACAAACTTCACAGAAAAGGAAAAAAAATAATAAAAACGATCTTCCAGATCATCATTTGGCCAAATAATGTTTTTTTTTCACATTAGGTTGAAGTCAAATTAAAAAAAATAAAAAATAAGAAAACACATGGTTAAATGTCAGATACATTTACATGACCTTGACCCAAATAAAGATCTCAATTCATGTTTCACGGTGGTTCCTGAAGTAGAATAACTTCACAATCATTAGGTTTCCAAAAAAAAAAAAAAAAGCTAATCACAACATGGTTTGGTTGTCGACCTGTGGGGCCCTCGGCCGCCGAAAACTGATGAAGGCTTCCCTCGCAAAACGTTTCCATCACACAGCACATCGAAGAGAAGGAAGCATCGCCGTGTGGAAAAGTCTTGCAAAGTATTTCAGGCACACTTGTTTACGGCCACTGGAGAAGGACAAATGACACCGCACACTTCCTTTCATCCTAATTTTTTTTTTTTTTTTTTTTTTTAGTGTTTTGTTTTCGTAAAAAGTCACTAGCCTTCTAGTTGCTGAACTCAAACCTACACTGGACGAACTCTCTCGTCCACATGCAACATTGAAAGAAATTTAAAAAAATAAAATAAAGATGGGAAATGAAGATCGTAATGCCGTTCCACGTCAGAGCGTCTTCCTCGGTGGAGTGTCGGCACGCAACCAAATGAAGAGGCCAAAAATGCACGTGTGGCCAGGTCACCAGTCGCTAGGCGGGTTTCCATTAACCCTCGAACTTCGCAAATTTAAACTGTAAATATAAAATACGCCTATAGGAAACACGTCAATTCTGAAAATACTATAAACTATAAAGTTTTGCATGAGGTGGTATTTCGTGATTTGAAAAAGCCGTATTTTGCAAAACTGCAATCATACACTTTTTGGGTTTTTCCGCGTCACATGATGCCATGGCTGTGCTTGGTAGGAACTGGCTCCCTCGGGCGTGAGGCAGCATCACGTAACTGTGCGTTCACACCGGACGCGGCGCAACGCTTCTCACGACCCGTTTACATTCGAAATCAACGTTAAGACGTAGACAGGCGCGAATTCACACCAATGCCATAGACGTGACGCGATAGACACGAAAACGCTTATTTCACGTCTTCGCACAAGTTGAACTTGAGTGAGAATTTGGCGTGAGGCTGTGTTTTAGTCCGTCAGTTGAGATTCTCTCGACGTTACTGAGACACGAAGCTTCACTCAGCGTCAGCGCTGGACAGAGACAATAAATCCGGACCTGAAGGGCTCAGAGATCAGCGAGCAAAGCTACTAGGTAACAAGGTAAGCTCTAAAATACACCTGTGTCAGTGTAAGCTGTTTTGCTGAGTTGCTTTGAGTAATTTTAGTTGGTCTTTTATTGTGGAAAGTAAACGTGACAGAGCGTGAACGGTCTGATAAATAATAGAGCGTGTTAGCGTCTTGGTTCACTCTGCTTCAGAGCACAGAGACTCCGTGTTTACATCCAGCCGTTAGCAGCTTCTCCTGGTTAATGTAACGCACGGCTGCCGAGGCCGAATTTTCCCGAGTTTCAAAATGCTGCAAAAACAAACAAGCGACCAAGTAAGAGCGAGTAACGACGCGTTTTTTTTTCACGTTTGGTGTGAACGCACAGTCACTCTTCAAAAAATTGTGAAAATTGAGAAATTGTGGACTATCAGCTCCCAGAAATCCCTCATACGTTGCTGCTCCCGCGTATAAAGGGCTCGCCTTTCCATTATCGCTCTCATAACACGCCTAGTGCGGCGGCTGCAACAGAAATAAAGCTGCTTATGTTTTGAACATCCATCGCCGTGCTTCTTGGGATGTTATCGCCGGAGGAGAAATCGCAAAACGTCACTCAACAATTTTATCGACATTTTGAAAATAAGTTTTGTGCAAATCTGTAATGGAAACCCGCCTATGGTCTCATTCCACCAAACCGAAATGCCCCTCCAAGTACCGCGTGTCTGTCTGTCTGTAGTGTGCACATCCTACAGTTTGCTGCAAGTGCTTCAGAGTTCCTGCACTGAAAACAAAAAAAGGCCCTCAAATACAAACAGGCTTCACATCTGCACACTGATTCACCAGCGCTCCTCCGGATGGTTGTGCGGACCTGCTGCAGAAAAACTTTGAGGCTGAGATCACAAAACAGGCGTCAGTCACTGCGTCGGGTTCACTTGTGCATCAGTCTGTTCTGGATCTGGACTCAGTGTAAACCTGTTCTGAATGAGCGAAGTTGACTTGAGCCGCATCAACAGACTGCGATTTGATCCGCTTTGTGCTGCAGTTCCTCTGCCTGCCCATCGCTGATGGTTACGTGCAGTTTACATCAGGTGTCATTCGCCAATTTCTTATGTTTTTTTTCTTAACCCTTTGAAACACGAGTAAACAGGCTTGATTTCTTTCAAAAACATGGAAAGAAGGCAATGAGCAATTAAAGAAGAAATGACCAAAAATTTGCAAAAAATATATATAAATAAAAATTACAATTATAAAGTAAACTGCATGAAATAGAAAAAAAAGTAAAAAAAAAAAAAAATTTTCATCCTTTGAAACCTGAGGGAGGCGGCAATGAACAACGAAAAAAGAAAAAAAACAAACATTCGCAAGAAATAAGCAAAAACTACAGTAGAATTACCTGAAGACTGGCAAAAATAACACAAACAAATAAAGTAAAATAAACAAAGTAGGCTAACAAGAACCGGAAAATGCGCCTAAAAATTCGAACAATTCTGTAACATTATTTAAAATATGTCATTAAACTAATAATCCGTGTACTCTTTCCCTGGTTTTACCCCTAGATATTTTTTAAACGTAAACTTAATTTCTAATTCTTGCAATTTGTGCAACATTTCTTACCATGTCGCTTATTGCCTTTTTTTCTGATGTTTTTGAAATAAATAAATTGCAAAGGTGTAAATACTTGTGAAAGGCGTCTAAGAGCAGCACAAGAAAAGTGATGTCACTCCAGCATTCAAAGGGTTAAGAAAGGTCAGATTCATGACGTGTTCTTGATGTCACTAAATCATGTTTAGCAGCATCAGGAGAGAATAAATAAAATAAGACGGGACGAAGCTTGGGATGCTGCAGGCCCCCATGTGGATGTGGTCAATCAGTAATTATCAGAAGGCTCGTTTCCCATTGACGTAACTGATGTGAATTAACGTGTAGTGTTTAAAGACCAGTATTGTAAAATAATAGAGTATCATTTAAAGATTTAATAAATATGTCATTTAAATCTGATATTAAACGACTGGAAAAGCAAAGGTGTTTTACCAACATGTTCAAAATGTTCATAAGACTGCGCAGATCTGTTCTTACTGAAGAACAAACCCAAAATTAAAAAAAAAAAAAAATCTTAATGAAATGTGAATTTTCCTAATATTTTTTTTCATAAGAGCTGTTGGTGAAAGGGGTCCATTGTTATCTCAAAGTATCTGGTCCTCAGCTGAGTCTCTGGCATCGAGGTGTTCGTCTTCAGGAGCGTTTTATGTCGGCTCATTGCAAAATGACTCTTTCAGTGCAACAACCAAACACGGCCAATGAGGCGTAAATCTGGAATCAGGATTCACAACACCAGTGATACTCAACTCACAGCCGGGCCGAATCTGGCCCCTGGACCATTATCAGATCAGAGAAAATAAACTGATTCACACTGGGATTAAACATAGAAACTTCCTCAAAACTTTGCAACACCCTAAAATCCTCAAAATGTCCAAAAATCCTACAAAACATCCTAAAATTATAGAAATGTTCTGAGATCCTCGAAATGTCCTAAGATCCTAGAAACGTCCTAAGATCCTGGAAATGTCCTAAGATCCTGGAAATGTCCTAAGATCCTGGAAATGTCCAAAGATCCTGGAAACGTCCTAAGGTCCTCAAAATTTTCAAAGATCCTAGAAAAGTCCTAAAATTATAGAAACTTCCTAAGGTCCTCGAAATGTCCAAAGATCCTGGAAGCGTCCTTAAATTATAGAAACATAGTAAGATCCTTTAAATGTCCAAAAATTCTACAAATGTCCTAAGATCCAAGAAATGTCTAAAAATCCTCGAAACGTCCTAATATCCTGCAAACATATATGGGGCACCTGTGACTGGCCCCTGGTCTCCTGTGGCCCCTTAGCAAAACAAGTTGAGTATCCCTGCTGTAAACCTTTCAGCCGTGACCCAGATTCAGGATTCATTGGACCGGACAGTTTTGTCCGAGTCAACAGTCAGAAAAGCAACACACTGACAGGACTGGTTGGAGATGTCTGCGGTGACCTTGCCTGCCCACGGTCTCCCAAATTCTCACAGCGAGGGCTTCCACTCCCGTGTTTGAGTGACATGGCTCGTGTTCTAGCCGAGTCATTGTTTACCTCCTTTTATGTTTAGAACAAAAAGTTCAGTTGTTTCAGTCTGGATGAAGCTCAAACCAAAACCTCTTCTCATTATTGACTTTAAAGTAAACTCGTGTGAAACTGTTGTTTTTGAACTCTCCTCTGCTTCTCTGACAGGTTTCTCTTTCAGATCCACACAAGCTCTGAGCAGGAAATAAAGCCTCCTTTGTGATCGCAGCCTCAATTTTTCCAGTAAAAACCAACTGCCAGGATGAAAAAATAAAATAAAATAACTAAAATCAAACACTCTGAGCTCTGCAAGTTAAGATCTACGGAGAAAAATTCAGCTCAAAAAGTTTAAGGCTGGAGTTCTGTAATTTTAAAATTGAAGATTTTACCAGAAGAAACAACAACCAACACTGATCTGATCCTGCTGACAGTTATGACGTGTGGAGCCACAGCCTGATGTTACCAAAACCGCACCGCAGAACTCGACAGTTTCCAAAATTAAGCAGAGCAGCCATACAGCAGGGTGACATCTTCCTTCAGTGACAACAACATAAGCAGTGTCTCTTCTCAAAGACTTGTGAGGCTTCAGGTTTAGTCGAAAGAGTAGCACCGTGCGGAGCAGATGACGTGTTGGCGAGCAGCTAGTTTGACAATCTGAAGGGGAAGAAACTCCACTCAGTGCTCATGTCACTGAAGAAAAATGGTACCAGTTGAGCAGTGTGGCTCCGTAACATTATTTCATGCTTTTTGGACACTAGAGCCTCATTCCCACTGCACGAAATCCCCCTAACACCAGCTGACATCTGGCTTTTTAATGCAATGAGAATTCATATGATCGGCATTCACACCAAATGACTCAGCAGTAGAAACAGGTTTTTATCTATTCCCGCTCTGATCGGCAATAATAACAACACGACACACGGATGAACGCTGTAATTTCAGCTCCTTAACCGGCGAGATGCAATGACACCAGCACTGATTACTCTCCATCTCCTCCTGAGTAGCAAAAATACCTATCCAAATAAATCTGCAGCAAGTTTGAAAGAGAATAAGTAAAGCTGAACATAAACTGTAAGATTTTAGAAATGCTGTCAATTCCAACTTCTACTGTGCGAGTAAATAATCTACAATTAAAGGCCAAAGCTAACGATTTCTGTGCTCACACTGTTCGGGTTGATCGTGAAGCCACAATCTGACAGCTCACATTGTAAAAACGGCCTGTCAGCTCCTGCAGACCGTACTGGTTACTGACAATTATCAATAAAGTTTGAAAGCTCCAAGATGGGTATTGGCAACGATGCTGGAGGTTAGCTGGCCATCTTTACTGTTCTTAACTTGATGGCTAACTTGTTGTGCAGCCTAGCCTCTGTATTTTCCGACCCGTGTTGTGTTGCCATGGTGTTTTCAGATGCCGTTTGCCACTTTGGAAAGGTGCAGTGAGAAAAAAAGGCACTAACGTTGGGGAATCAACTAGTGCTTCAATAATGCGAGAGCCGGCATCGGCCAACCTAAACCTCTGACATGTCTGAAAAATAACCCGACGGCCGTTTGGGAGCAGATGATTGTCCTCGCGGCCACCCCGTACACCGCGTGGCAAACAGCGACAGACAAAGCTGAAATTCGGCCCGACTCTAAAATGAGTCTAGCAGCTCAAAAATCAGGTCAACATTGGATCAGTGTGCGCTCAGCTTAAGAGATATATAAAGAAACCACTGAAACGTGTTCAAAGACGTCTGTTCCTGCAGCTGTCTTCTGTTTACCTATTCGCCTGTCTGTCCATGATGTCGCACAGACACACCAACAAAACAAACACACACACAAAAGCTGACAGAAAGGCAGACTCGTGTGCTGGAGCGGTGTGTTCACTGGCAGTGGGAATGAAACCAATCACCTATACTGAGTGGGTTTACAGGTGTTTCAAAAACCCACATGAACACGCATTTTGGTGGGAAACCAGTATAACGCAGTTCTATGCTAGTGGCTGTAGTTACACAGATGATAACTGGTAGCAGGAAAAATTGTTGGATTTTTTTTGGCTTTTTTATGCATTTGTTGACAATTAAAACAAAGTGAGCTCCAGCCTTATCCTTAAGTCTCTGCTCATTCCTCTCTTCTGCGGGATGGACGGCCACACCAGTGGTGATACAGTTCCTGCATTGCTAGCCTATAAGTAGAGAGATGTTCCCTCTCCCAAAAGGTCAAAGGCAATAAAATAGTGTTTCGTATTTACAAAGAAATGGTCAGTGTGTAAATTGTTGAACATGATTTTAAAAGACTATTCTCAGTAACCTTCCTGAGTTGGACTGACAGTGATGGGATCCTATACCTGCTAAAGTAAACAATCTAACCAACTGAACATACCACCAGTTCACTTTGGGACTGTCGCACAGAGTCTGAGGCCTGGAACACACCACCTGCCTGAGCAGCGCTGCTCAGCTGCGGCAAAATCTACAGAAGCGACGGCTGGCTGATTTTTTGATAGACAATGGTATTTTGATAGTTATATTGGTGCTTTACCGCCTTTATTATAGTTTCAATGCCTTTATCTGTCACAGAGATGAGGAAATACAACTGTGTCTGTCGCACTCAAACTTCCCTGCTTCCATTTCAAAATAAAAGTCCTCTGACAATATCTCTGTCGACAGAATCTCATCAGTTGTTGACTGAGAGCATTTTATTGTGAAATTTTGCAAGGCCTTGTTGTTGACAATGCAGGAGCTGCAGGACTTCATAAATGAGTGAAATATGTGGTAATATATGTGAAAATACAGTTTTCACAGCAGCAGGCTGCTCCACAGCAGCAGGCTGCTCCGCAGCAGCGTCGCAGCCACTACGCTGCCACGCTGCATTTGCCGTCACACGCCACTCTTGCATTCAGTGTGTTCCAGGCGTAACAAGCCACTCCGGAAACTTTCTTGACCTCTACAGTTAAAAAGTCCTACGTAATCAAAATTCAAAATTATTTGACCTTTGATAATACTGCCATTTTAAGGGCAAATCATAGGGGACATGCTTTCAGTACGAGATATTTCCTCTTTGTTGTACCTTCAAGTGTCATGTCCGGATATAAATACATACAAAAAATCCCAAACAGAGGTCACAGATAAACCTGTGTATCCAGCAGTGACCGCTGACTGGTTTCCAGCACTTTTCAAACACAGACGTTGCAGGGGAGTTGATGACTGACGGGTCGAAACAGCCTCTGAACCATCAGAAAAATCCATAACATCACTCACCCTCCCCCGAACTGGAAGCTTTGTTTTTGTTTTTTTTTTGTAATTAATCTTTAAAATACATAAACTATCAAATACTGATAAGTCCACTAAAATAACAACAGAAAAAACATGAAACAAAATTTTGCCTTAAGAGGAAGCATTTAAGAACAACTCCGGCGATACACTTCCATTTAAGGAGCTGTTTAACCAAACCTAAGGTATAGTAAGGTCACCCATGTTTGAAGTCAGATGCCCAGTTGAAGAAATCACTTAAGTGGTCACTTTTACAAGACTGACTGTCCTAAATAAAAATGAAAATATTCCGGAAAAGGCTTCTGAAAGGATTCACCTTTTCTCAGCAGGTTTAATGCCGACACAGCTGCAGTGAGCTGGCTCACCCTCGACTATCTGTCATCGTAAAACAAACTACCCAAGTTTAAAAAAAAGGGCGAGGCAAGGGATAAATAAAAAACAAAATACAGGTGATGACGTAGCAGCTGATATTGTAATAACTGCCCAATAATTTTAAACCAAAGTGGAAGAAAAATACTCTTCTGGTTTGAAAGTGTAATGAAACCTGTTCCCTGCTTGCATTTTAAAATTATGCAAAAGCGAGAATTACTACTGTAATAACATAACGGGTATTGTGATGAGAGACCTGAGGCGCCAATTTTATTACTCAGGGTCCCAAAATCAGAGAATTTAGTTTCACTTTAAATGTTTTCCCTTTATCTATCAAAATTTAGAATTTAGGGGGAAAATCTTTGGCATAAAATAGTTATTATTTACAAAGAATATCTGCGCAAAATGTCACCTTTCAGAGATACACCCCCACCCGCATTATAGGGTCACTATAGCACATGAGACATGTTAAATAATAGAGGTAAACAGAGGTAAATAATATCGAGTATCTGGGTGTATATATTGTACTTGAAGACCATTTGCAATCTTTTTTCAGAGCTTTTAAATGGTCTTCATCAGCACATCAGGCTCCTAAAAACCATCTTCAAACAGACGGTGGTTACATTCCTCCACCAACCTGGTCACTGTCATTATATGATGTATTGACGGCTCTATAACTGACCATGAGTGGAAAATGTGGTTAATCGCTATGAAAAAATTACTAATCGACATCAAGTTATGATTTCTTTTTTGTCAAACCAGTTTGGGTTCATATTTGACACTAATATGACCCCTTAGAAACCAAAGAGTCGCCAGAAGCTGTGGCCAACACAACACCACAGAGTGAGTGATCTGATGATAAACACTCAGACTATAATATGATATCTCTAATTTAGCCGTAAGATTGAAGAATCTCTCCATTTTGGTGTAATGCGTGAGCAAGACTGCTTCACTGGAGTACTTTTGATTTACAGAATTTTTGCATCAATGTGATGTAGTACCTTGATTTTTCAGGTAATTAATTCACTGGGTCAGCCAAAAACACTCCCATCTTGTATCAGTAAAAATGTTCCATTAAATTTCTGGAAATGTTCTATATTACAGTAAAAATAATACTAATATTAATAAAATAATAATTAAAAAAACATGAAGATCGATGAGTGTTGAGCTGCTGTCATTCCTTAAAACAGAGTATTGTTTTGAAGGATTGTCCACTGGAGGGCAGCAGACTTTATCTCACAGCTATGAGGGTTAACACTCTCGCTCTCATTCAATAGGCAGGTTTCCATTAACCCTAAAATTGCTTAAATTAAAAGGTGGTATTACAGGCAATTCTAAAAAAACATATTTTGCAAAACTGAAATGGAAACAGTTTTTTACTCTTTTCTAGGTCACATGATGCTGTGTCTATGTGCTGGTCAGTAGGAACTGGCTCCCTCATGATGCAGCAGGAGCTACAAGAGCTGTTATTGCATCACAAAACTCGGAGAAAGTTGATCAGATCATTAGGAAGTTTTGAATCCACAATTCCTCTGTGATATCGTGGACTATCAGCTCCCACATATAAGGGGCTCGCCTTTCCATCATGGCTCCATAACACGCCTCCGTGACCTTGGATTGGAAATAATGACGGCTAGCGCGGTGGCTGCAATAGAAATAAAGCTGCTGATGTTTTGAACATCCATCGCCATAGTTACTGGGATGTTATCACCAGAGGAGAAGTCTCCAAACATCACTCAAGTGGAAACGCAGTCATCAAGCAATTCTGTTTTATCAACATTTTGAAAAATATCGTTTTTGCACAAATCTGTGATGGAAACCCGCCTTATGAGTGAGTGGAAGCAGAATAATTTTGTCTGTCATGATTAGGGGCATTTAAAAATATTTGTTCTTCTATAAATACAAAGAAAATTCAAAACTGACAAATTCTGCAGTTATAATCACTCCTGCAAGTACCAACGTATACGGTTGAATTATATTAGTTACCACATTTTCAAGTTAAATACACCATCAACCCATCAAAAGGGCCATTTTACTAAAACTGAACAGGCTCATCGATTATTAGGCAGTTAAAGCATTATCGGCTCTTACATCGGCTAAAAAACAAGAAAAGGAAAAGGCGAAGCTCTACCAAGGAGGGGAGGAAGGCAGGACTTGGGATAGAAAAGGCATGCTCTCCATGGGCCTCATGGCGATGTTGAGCGGCCCCGTGATATTCATGGGCATGGGAGTGGTGATGGCCACCGGGTGGGCGATATTCATGTGCGCCGTTGTGGGGATGTTGACGGATGCCAGGTTCACGGGCCCGGTGATGGTGACGGGGTGCTGCAGGTTGACCGGTGACGTGATGTTGACCGTGCTGGTGGCGATGTTCATCTGAGCGGCGATGGTGACGGGATTGCTGGCGATGCCGCCGCGGTTCACGGCCGAGGTGATGGCTGCCGAGTTGGTGACAGGCGTCGTGGTGGCAGAGTTGTTGTGCACGTTGTTGGCATCTGTTTAAAAAAAAAAAAACACAGATAGGAATAAATTTAAAGCTGGTTGAAATTGGAGAAATATGTTTGCCCTCCAAAACAGGCAAAGTCAGCAGCCCTCTCAGCTCCTCGGCTGTTAAGCTGCGTCACTGAAAATGTCATAAATACATGATGTCAACTGTGGGAATATTGTTGAAGAAACCTACCTTTGTGAGAGTTGTCAATTAGGACTTGGAAGGAGTTATTTAAAATCTCTCCTACAGTCAACTCACCTGAGGGGTAAATTCAAAAAGCAGGATCAGTAGACTAACCATCTTACTGTCCATTTGTTTTATTCAAAACGTTTCAAAAGTAACACATTGTGAAGGACATCTTAATCTCTGTGTATGGATTAAGCTGAACGCACACCACACTGCACGACTGAGCTCTGGGACCGCACATCAGTTACTATAAACTTCTCTATGACTAGATGGCTGCTGGGTCATTTCTGACCCCATCTCACCTGAAATGTCCCAATTCATGTCAAACTTTGTTGTTGTAATTGGTAGATTTAAACATCTGAGTGAATAAACGAGCCAATTTATCAATGTGGTCGAAGTCGGGACAGAAACTGCAGTTGGGGAAAGCGAGGTGACCTCTGATGACAGAACAGATGATGTGCGTCCAGCTTCGGTGTTATGGTCCAGTTTGTGGTTCAATTAAATGCATCTACTGATCCCGCTTTATGATATTTAACCTTATATTAGCAGAACTCTTTAATCTCTAAAACACAAGAACCTTAATTACACCAGTTGTCAGAGAAAAGACACGTTTTGTACTTGAGAGAAAAACTGGCCACTTAATGTTTTGCAGTTTTGCAGGTTAGCATTCAGTGTTTAGGGGTTTCTGCTACGAGCTACTGGATTACCTTTTCGTGGCCCTGAGTGGTTCCACTGCCAGTCACTTATGCCTATTCAGAAATACAGACACATATGGGGTTACAAGAGCACAGGGAAGCAGGGCCATCATCTGGGAGTCAGATTCAACAGTTGGCATGGATACGTTGTGTGTATATCACGTGGGAAACGGGGGGTTAAATATTAAACTTTTTTTAAACGGGCTGTACGGTCAAAAACGATGCTTCTTTTCTTTGTCCAAGTCAGAAAAACAACTCTCGAATAACTTGCTGGTTAAAAAATAGTTAAATTTGTTGAGTAAGCAGGACAAGAGGCAAAAAAAAAGGATATCGAGCAGAAACTGTGTACAGATGGGTGTGTCTATGTGTGTGTGTGTGTGTGTAGTTGTGTGAGATATAAACACACACACAAATATATATACATATATATATATATATATATATATATATATAGATATAGATATATAGATATATATAAATAGATATATGGATATATAGATGCTGCTCACGCTCTGCAGTTAATCAGCTGCATGAGTATGAAAAGTGCAAAGAGAGGAAGCTGGAGCGAGACGGCGCCATGACGAAGGGAAATATACAACCAGAGTTTAGAAAAATGAAGCACAGTGATGAGATGTGCACTCAGATGACTGCAACAACCAGAAATCTGAATTCACAAATTCACAAACCATTTTAGATGAAACCATTTTGGTCGCAGTCAAGAGTTCTGCAAATAAGCCTTTCTGCTTTTAACGCTGATGAAAAAATCCTCCGCCATCATGTTTTCAATCAACTTTCTTGATGTGATAAGTAGAATTAGACTCCTGCTACGCTGCGCTGCGGTGGGCAAGTAATGTAATCGTATATGCCCGAACACCGAGAACCAACGTTAACTACGGCTCCCACAGAAAGCTGGTGGTGGCTCATCAGTTCGGGCACTAAACTGGAGGAACAACTGACTTCTGGAGAAGCCATGAGGCGGTGTAAATCAGCTCTACTGTATATGAAATCAACAATCAACAAAAGTGCATTGAATTCACTGATCTTTCTCCAAAAATGAGCAATGAGAATCATTTAAGATGTTGACTACAAAAGGACTCCTGCACACTGTCTAACCTGCAGTATCATTGTATTTGCAACTTTCGGTACTAGACCTTCTTCATGCAAACACTACTATCACATGAGAAAGCCATCTTAAACAGGGACCAATTCTATCCCCCATGTGCAGAAAACAAACAATTATCTATATTAGACACACTCCTTAGGTCACAAAAACACCATTTATACAAAAATAACACGTACAAAAAAGCTCATAAACACCAGGTATATACAGAATTTATTCTTTTTTTTACAGATTTTTTTCTCCTTTTTTCAGAAATTTTTGGCTTTTTCATGTGTTACAAATGTTTGCTCAAAGAAGGTCTAGTACCAAAATGTTGCAAATAAATGATATCACAGGTTAGACAGTGTGCAGGAGTCCTTTGGTAGCTTTTTTGGGTCCATCTGTCCCTCTCCTACGCACCTGTCTCATCTGATAGATGTGCAAAGTGTTCTTTAGTTATAAGGTCAAAATTATTAAAATTCAGGGATCTTGTGGAATTGCAAACTGCACAAATAATGTTTAAAGCTAAAAATAATTCACTGCTAACAAAAGTCCAAAAAGCTTTCTGTGATCGAGAAGGCGGGTTATAATTTCAGGAGAAAATTTTATTTTGAAATTCACAGTTTTTGTATTTTAATGTGTGGTGTAAAATTATGGAATAGTTAAAATTAGGGCTGGGATGACGCGTCGACGTCAAAAAAAATACGTCGACGCAAGAACTGCACGTCGATGCGTCGTCACACAGAATCAAAAAGTGGCTGCTACTCGATGCCATGGCCGCCGCCATTTTTTGATTCTGAGTGACGACGCATCGACGTGCAGTTCTTGCGTCGACGTATTTTTTTTGCGTCGACGTCATCGATGACGTTGACGCGTCGTCCCAGCCCTAGTTAAAATATTAACCAATATATATATATATTTATTCAAACATGAACAAATTTAAAAAAGATATGCAAGAGTATGATTTTCATTAAATAAATGAGCGAAGAAGAGGTTTGACAGTCATCGAGCATTTACAGGAATTATTTATAATAATTTGTTTTGTACTGTTTTTTTAATTTCTGTTTTCTACCTTTCCCCTTTTTCTGTAAAAAACAATGTAAATAATGTTTACATATAGTTTTATATATGGTCTGTATAGTTTATATATCATTTATAGAGTGTAAGACAATGTAATCTAATTAAAAATGGAAGCATTTATTTTTCAGTAACTGGCGGATTTAACAAGTTTGCACTTCTTCCCGCTGCTTTTCGGACATGTGTAAGTTTGTGTATGTTTAAACATTCATCATTTCCTTCCCCTTTTTTCTCTTTTGGTTCGAAATAAATGCCATTTTCCACACTGGACGAGTGGGTTATGGACAGCAAACCCATATCAGTGTCACAACAAATGATTTATCCAAAATTTGAATGGCATTTGGGACGTTTACAGGTGTGTGGCTGAGGGGTTTTCATAGTTTCTACTAGCCGATTGAATGAGTTTCTAAACTGGAAAAGTGGGCAGAGTAGTGAGGAGGCTGAGGAGGAGTAAAAGGAGAGAGGTGGCCTACCTTTGTTGTTACACGGGTTGCTGAAGCTGGCCTGGCCGTGTGTCTTGAGGTGACTTGTGATGTAGGCAGCGCTCAGCATTTTGCCACAGATGTTGCAGGTCACTTTGCCTTCATGCCTGATCATGTGGGAGCGCAGACGGTCTTTGGTAGCGAAGGCGGAGGTACAAGCCTGCGACAGAAAACCGGTGAACCCTGCTTTGTTTTTTTCTCTCAACGCACAAGAAACCCAACAATCACTGGGATGCTTACAACAAAAGATTTCATCTTATACATTTATTTAATGTTTATTTAAAAGGGTACCAACTTATCAATTAACATCAGTATAAAATGCAAATGTGAATATGCAGGTGATATCTGTAGTCCCTTGGCAGGTAACAGATAACAGAAATAAAAAAAGAAAGACAAAAAAACACAAACACAAAAAACAGTACAATTCATAAAGAGGACAAAAGTGTGTGGACAGTCAGTCAGCGGACAGTCTGTGTTGTTTTTACTGTCACTGACATGGTATTTTAGTTATTGTCATTGCTGTTTGAATTTGTTGCTTGTGTTGATTGCTGTACAAAGACGGCGTGTTGCCAGGGGTGGCATGGCTAATTTTGCACACTGCATGATTTTTTAACCATTTTCAGAGATAGTGGTATGAATACTTTTATCCACTATTGTGGTTGTGGTGGATTTTTGCACTCCTTCAGTGGCTGTGCCTGGTGCCATATATATTGCTGTATGTACTGTACTTGTCTGATGTCTTGTTGTTGTTTGTTGACCATGGTGCACATGAGTTTCCTCTTTGGGGGGTTGTACTATCCTAAGTACCCCATACAACCCCACTTCAAAATAAATCCAAACTATCCCTTTAACATTGTTGATTTAGAGCATAAGGAGCTTATTTTATTTGCACTTATCTGAGCAGTGAAACTGATAAAAAGTGCAAAGTAAACTACACTGCAGCTGTTAGACCAGTGGCACTGCTGAGCAGATGGCAGCTGATGTTGTCTAATCTGATCTGGCCTATTAAATCTGATTTAAGCTGATCACCATTTATCAATGACGCAAAACTAAACTCAGAGTGAACATGACAGCAGCGTGCAGAGAGGAGGCGGAGTCATGACACTTACCGTTACTTGGCACTTAAACGGCCTCTCTGAGGAATGGACATGCTTGACGTGACAGCTTAGGTGATCAGGTCTGCAGAGTGAGATAAAGATGAGGAAGAAAATGTCAATCCTGCAGCTTTGGCTTTACTAGCAGCATGACTTCATTAACATAAGAACATGTTTATTAATGCAGGAAATGTTTCATGATTCACATTTCAGTCATGTTGTTAACAGGCGAAACTGCTGAAGAGAATCTTCATCAGACTTCATCAGAAAGCATCAAAATTTTTCTAGAAAAATACAAACAGAAAGTGCCGCAATTTTTTCATCATTCAATCAGAGGACGGCTGAGACTGATGATGACCTGAAACTGCTTTGCATCATCAGCCAGATGATAGGTTTTTTTTGGGGGTTTTTTTTACCATAAATCACAACCTCATATGGTCCCAAGACATAAGCATGTGAATAAATGGAGCAAATAAACTGAACATCAAATACATCATTCAGCATCTGTGCAGTCGAAAAAAAAAAGGCAGAAACTCTTTATTTCCTCCCACACTGAAAACCGCAGCGCATTACAGCTTTGTTCTTACTTTTCACAATAAAAGCCCTTTAATTGCATTACTGTTACCCAGAGGGAGCTTGTTCACCTGCTGAGGCTGCAGTGGTGTGTTGATCAATATATTAAAATAACTTAATTTTGCTCTGTCCTCTTCTTTAACTTCGTATTTAATGCAGTACCATAAAACTTCAATTAAAAGCCTGGGCTATTATTTGCTTAAAACACTGAACCTTTTCTTTGGGACAGACGTCTGTTACATTTATTTATTTAACCTGTTGGGACCTGAGCAAACTGGCTTTTTTTTATGACAAGACATGAGAAGAAGGTAATTAGCAATAAAAGAGGAAATGGCCCAGAGGTTAGCAAGATGTCTGTGAAAAGAACAAGAAAATTGAATCCTATGCAAATTGGTTTCATTTCTTTCAAAAGTATAGGAAAAAGACAATAGGCAACCTGGCAAGAAATGTTGGACAAATTGCAAGAAATTAGTTGATTTATAAAGTTATTCTTAAAAAGCTGGGGAAAAACAAACAAAAAAAGCTAAAATTAATAGAATTTAATATAATTTTTAAGCACCTTTCCTGGGGACGTTTTTTAATTCGTTCATTTATTTATACTAATTTTCAGGTAATTTTCTTGTACTTTTTACTAAGTTTTTCTTGGTAATTTTTGGTCCATATCTTCTTTTGTTGCTTATTGCCTTCTTCCCATGTTTTTCTAAGAAATCAAGCCAATTTCCTCAAGATTCAAAGGGTTACATAATCAACGAATACATTGCCTTCAAGTAGTGTTTCCATGCACCTTTTAAAAAAAATGTTTAGTAAAGTTGTCCACATACCTGGAGAAGCCCTTTCCACAGACAGAGCAGATGTAAGGCTTGTGAACTCCACCATCGTGGGAGCGGACATGGTACGTCATGCGATCCTTCCTCTTGAATCTCTGCTGGCAGATGGGACACTCAAACGGCTTCTCGTCAGAGTGCGACAGCTTGTGGCGGTTGAGGTGGTAGACGTCTCTGAAGGCCTTACCACACATGTCGCACCCGTGATTCTTTTTCACTGGTTTGGGGGGCTTCTTAGGGATACTCTGCTGCTGTTGATGCTGCATCGGGGTCATGATGCTGGTGCCTGTGGATGTTGACGTGGTGGCTGTAGTCAGGATACCAGCTACAGTAGTGATGTATGAAGGGTTTCCGCTGTTCTCGCGCGGTACAGTGGATATGAGCGGCACCATGGTTGGGGCTGTTTGTGTCTTCTTAGGCCGTGAGACCATCTTAATGCCGGTGTGGCAGGACTCGTGCCGTCGGAGATGGTAGCTGTCCCGGAAAGCCTTGTTGCAGTAGCCGCAGATGAAGGGTGTCTTTGATTTGGGCTCCTTTTTGACCACGGCAACTGGAGGCCCTCCACCACCTCCTCCTCCAGTCCCACTGGCCACATTGTCTTTAAGAAGTTCTGCAGCACTGACGGGGGGTTTCTGGTCCAGGGGAATTGGCAGCACCGGTTTCTGATCAGGCGGCTCCGTTCCAGAACTGAGCAAAGGCAAGAGGCTGTTCCCGGCTACCTGGTGCTGGTGATGTAGAGCCTCATTGGCCTGCTGTAATGAGAAAGACAGAGCCGCGTAAAACGCTATTATAATACACATTCTTTAAATATCAAGCAAACGACCAACAGCGTGGGACAGGGGAAGTGTTTCTGCTTTAAACTGAGTGTGACTGTTCATTAGGAGCACTATTGGGAAAAAAAATAAATAAATAATATATATATATATATATATATATAGTTAAGTTAATAATAATAATGAACTTTATTTGTATAGCACCTTTCATACAGGAAATGCAGCCAATGTGCTTTACAAAAGACATAAAGACATAATAAAACCTGCATGTAAAAATAAAATAAGATCAGAATAGACAACAATGGATAAAACCCACTTGATAATACTAGTAAAAGTCTGAGAAAATAAGGACACAAATGCGCAGAAAGTATAACATAGGATGGAAAATAAAATAAATGACAAAAAAGCATAAAATTAAGGAAAGTTTTTAGAAGCACCACGCTGTCGGAGTGTGAAGCGTACTGTTGGCACAGATGGAGCAGTCGAAAACCA
Organism: Plectropomus leopardus; assembly: GCF_026936395.1. Lineage (NCBI taxonomy): Eukaryota > Metazoa > Chordata > Actinopteri > Perciformes > Serranidae > Plectropomus > Plectropomus leopardus. The sequence continues at coordinate 2,039,335 of NC_142181.1, read as the reverse complement.
GGTGCAGTGAAATTAAAAGCATTCATTGCGCTGGATCTAAAATAGAGCTAAGATCGGGCCCAAAAAATCTGGCCCAACCCTACATAATACGCACAATTTGTATCAAAGCCCGACCTGAGCCCGACCCATGGCAGCAGTCTTGGGCCTGAGCCTGATTAAAAACTCAAATTTGTGCTGTAAAAATAGGCTGATAGTATATAACATTTACTATATTATAAAAGAAATATGTTTTAATATTAAAACATGTATTACATGCTATGGGCTGGAGTGTTTCTCGCACTTCTTCTTTTCTTTCCTCTGTCATCTCGTGCGTGACAGGCTGGGCAAAGAAGGCAGCGCCCCTCGGTGCGTCTAGTACGCACGGCGATGCAGCGTGTAGATGTTGATCACCGCTCTCTGCTGCATGTTATAAAAAACTCTTTCACTGCTGGGGAGGGAGATAAAAAAAATCTACCAACAATTTGTCTTGAAGCCCGACTTTCTCTTTCTCCTGTTTTCTCCCTCTCTCTCACCTGCACTCCCTCTCTTCCCGTCTCTCTCCACCCTCTTTCTCGCTCTTTCCCTCTTGATTCAGTCCATTAAAACTCCTGCCAAAGTGCCACTGAAGCATGAGACAGTTCACAACCATTTCAAACAAAAAATTAAATAAATATACATTAATTTGGTGAGAACTCGACTCGATTCAAGGCCAAAGGGAATAGTGAGATATTACAGTCCGACCCGGCAGGAACCCAGCGGGTCAGGTCGGGTCCAATCGGGTTCAGGCAGAGAATCAAAGCTCTGGTCTAAAATTTACTTTCACCTCTTCTGCAGCCACTCTTTCTCTCAGCCATCGATCTGATCTGCTCTAATCAACTCATGGATTATCCATGCTGCGACTCAAACTGCGGCTGGGAGATGAGTAACCCCTCAGTTTCGCCTGTGCCGCCTTTATGGACCCGCATTAACGAGTTGTGTTGTCGTTTTGATTGAGGAACGGCAGAAGTTGCAGATGGGAGAAGTTTGCAGGCTGGGCCTTTCTGTCAGAAAACTATTTGTTTTGACAAAAACCACAACTCTTATTTTCGTTAGACATTTTTCCCTAGCTTTATTGAAATCATTTTTTAATCTATGAATTGCTTACAATTTGTTCTCACAAAGTTGCTCATTCCCTTTTCCCCCTTGTTTTTGAAAGAAATCGCATCCAATTTGCTCAAGGTCCAAAGGTTAAAACACTTGTAAACAATGTCTAAAAGCAACAAATGAAAAGTGACTTTGCTCCTGGTTTCAAAGGGTTAAACTACAATTAAACACTTCCCCCTCAATTTTACATTTTTATTTCGCTTAGATATTTGGCCATATCATTCGGCCCTACATTAACCCTTCTACATAAACCGATACTAAGTTGGTTTGGGGAAGGACGGTGCGGCAGGTGCTCTGCAGAGGGACGCTTAAAAGTAGAAAAATAGAAAAAACAATAATAATGTAGATAACAAAGAATCAAAAAATATGCTGATTAAATAAATGAAGCAATGACAGGCACAAAAAATATAAAAAAGAAAAAAGAAAACTGCGTATGGAGGACATCTTAAGTCTGCAGCTGCTGGCAGGCATTGTCCAATTGGTCATGGCAGATCCCCAGTGGGACAGGACGAACAGAAGGCGGGGGCTTGTATGAATATTTTGGCCGGGGAGAAAGCAGAGATTCACATTGTAACCACCAACTTTACAGCAGGTCAACCCGGAGATGTGGCGATTGAGACAGCCTTGTTCTTTTCTGTAATCGCCATTGGGCAGGGTTAAAGACCTGACCCACGGCTTTTCAGGTTCAGCCAAGCATCCCAACCCGGTCAGCCAGGAGGTGGGGGGGGGGGGTTGTGGTCTGAGGGGACCAGGAGCCCAAGTGCTGCTTTTTTCCCACTGTGCTCTTTTATGAACGACACAAATCCAAGCACTGATGCACTTATGGCCCTCGGAGGGAGGGGGTGGGTGGGGGATTCGTTCAGCTGCCGGCCACTTCCATACTTAGTGCAGGCAGCCACACTATGTGTTTGAGCACGGTGGAGCGAGCTGGGGGCCGTCACAGGTTGTCGAATCGCTTTTATATCTGCCACACTGTTGCAGTACTCAGACTACAATCATTACTCCAATTAGCATTTCTCCGAGCGTATGTGTATGCAAGTCAAACATGGCCAAAAGCTCCCTCTCTCTCTCAGCGGGAGCAGCCTGCTGTTCCATCACGCTGCTCCGATGATTTTGATACAAATCTGTTGTGAAGGGTGAGGTCCCTTCCAAGATAAATAGTACTGAAAAAGAATTAGCAGCATGGAAATGAACAAGAAACAGTACAAATAAAAATAACAAAGTCTTTTTTTTCTTCCCCGCTGCAAGGGGGAGTATTGCTTCACCATGACAGAGTCCAGTTTGATCAAATGCAATTATGATTTGCCTGAGATTTCTTGTCTCAAAGAGATCTTTTTCTCGGTTAATTGCTTTGCTATTAATTGTACTGACAAAAGCTGTTTGTTATGAATGCAAAAATGGCAAACAAATAAAAATGAAAAAAGGCAATTGCAACTCTGCAAAGATATCTGTCAGTTTAGAGCAGTTATAATCAACTTATGGCCCACAGGCCAAATCTTACCCCGGTAGGGTGCCGAGTGGCCTTCCCAACAATTTTCTAACTCACCTTAAAAATATAGTGATTCACACTGGGAAATGTTTTTGTACCTTCAGTATCCATAAGGTGTCAGTGCCAGTTAAGGATCCCCCAACTCCCCAACAGAAGTCCTGGCTCTGATGTCCTAAAACCCTATAAATGTCCTGAAATTCCCTAAAACCCTAGAAATGTAAAAAAAAAAACCCAAAAACCTTAAAATGCCCTAAAAATGTTCTAAAAACTTAGTCCTGAAATCTTACATGTCCTAAACTTCTAGAAATGTCCTTTAACTCTAGAAATCTCCTAAAATCCAAGAAATTCTTTGAAATCCTAGAAACCTCCTAAAATCCTAGAAATCTCCTAAAATCCTAGAAATGTCCTGAAATCTTAGAAACATCCTAAAATCCCCAAAATGTCCTAATTTTTTGAAACATCCTTAATCCTAGAGATGTCCTGAAATCCTAGAAATGTCCTAGAGTCCTAAAAACATCCTAAAATCTTAGAAGCATTTATGGGGCTGCTGCGACTGTTCACCGGACTCCTGTCATTTTGCAAAAGCGGCCCCTAAAAAGCAAGCTGAATATCTCTGGTTTCGAAACATAAACAGCAGCATTTTTGGGTACGACCGACTGACAACAACTCCGACCCTTTCAAACCTCATCATAACAAAGCCCGGAGAACAATAACAAGTGAAGTTCATTACAATGTTGCCTCATTAGATGCTTCATCACGTGGTGAACCAAGCGGCCCCCGAATAAAAAGCCTCCTGTTTGTCTCCTACACACCAGCTCCAGGTATTCTGGCCACTTGGCCGCCATAAAGCCAATCTGACACAAATACTTCCCACTAACAGCTGCAGCTCTTTAGCAGCAGCCTACACATATGATGAGTGTTGCTATACAAGTATGACAAATGCCATGGCAACTGAAGCTTCATGACATCAATTGCTGTGAGTGTCTATGAACTGTGAACTCGTGTCCGTAACCAGATTAACAGTCTGAAGTGTGAAAACATTTCAGTTTCAGATAGTTTAAAAAGACACTTGCTGGATTAAAAAAAAAAAAGAAAAAAAAGGAATGGCTTCAAATCTTGTATTTTTGGATAAACCAGTCATATTTTTTGGAGAGAATAGGGAATGGGCAGTGGAGCATTTCCAACACAATAAACTCATGTAAGAACCAAAACTGTATTGACTTGAGTCTTGCTGTCCCACCAGTGCATCCTGTCAACACTCTGTCATGAGATGGAAATAAAAATGCTAAAATAATGGAATTAAAAAGTCAAACCATCAGCATTTAAAAATAACTAAAAACAAGCTGTACCAACAGTGATACAGCCAAACCCTTAAGATTAAGAGGTATTAGTTTCTTAAAATTGGCCCACAGCAAAAGAGTATAACATTTTGGTATTTGAAGTTTGTCACTCACCTCTAATATAAAATTTCTAGGAAACTACAGATATTATTAAGCTTTTCAAAACTAGTTATTTCACTTAATCCACTTAATTCCACTTACAGCAAAAGCAGATGACTAATGTATACAATAAACATAAGCCTTTTAATCGTAACTATGACAGACGTGGCGGGTCCTGTCAACGCTGCAAGACGGTAGGGACGGGGATCGTTATTTTTTATTGATATTGATACCAATATCGAGACTCCTCAAGGATGTGTCTTTAATACCACTATTGATATTTTCTTATTATTTGGTGGAAACAATATGGTTGTTTTTGAATGCAACTGGTTTTACTGTCATGTTTTGAGTGATTAGGATTTTTTTTTTGTATTTTAATTTAAATATTTACTTTGAAAAACCTTGGCATCAGTAGTTTTAATTATGTATTTTAAGATGATTAAAGCTTGTGTTGGGATGATAAACAGGTTGTAATTTCACCTCTACTCTACTTTTATATTGCTGGAAAAATAATTTCTCACCTAAACAACCGTTTTATTTACGTTTTTCTTGTTACATTTGAACATAGCATGATGATTTATTCACCTTAGTCATTTTACTGAGCCGTCAGCGAACATATCACAATGAAACCTTATGCAGCCTCACTTATTGAGATAACTAGCTCTTATCCTGCCGATTTCAACTCAACATTATTTGGACTATTTTGTACTGATGGGACTTTCTACAAAGTTTGGGTGTGCTTCCCACTGCTGCTGTGAGCGGATGATGATGAAGACTGAGCCAGGTGTGTCGCAGCGCCTGCAGCTGACAGAGGTGAAGTATTTTTTTACCTGAAGACAGTTGAAGGTACTGCATTTAGGTTTAATTTGATGTACAATTCATGTATGCAGAGCAGTGACTGGATTTAAATGACCAGACTCGACTCTAGATGTAATGTTTGTTTTGGGACCCGTGGGACTCGACAGCAGTATTGATAAGCTCAAACATTCCTGATTTTCATGTTTTGAGAAAAGCGATACCGGGTCCTCAATAGAACCGGTTTCAATCGTCATTCCTACAAGACAGTGTACAACAAAACTCTGTAAAAAGGAAACCAACAGGCTCCAGGTAGCAAACGTCCAACAACACCAGTGATCCCACCAGTGAATTTAGGCTAGACGTTCAGTTTTACAGAAGTCATGGGATAAATTCAGAGATTTTAGTTAATAAAGCTGTTATATTCCAAATTCTAAATACTGAAAGGAAGATTTTCATTTTTATTGTAAATTCATATCGGCTCCAAATATTGGTTATACGTCTCATTAACTACTTACAAAAGGTATTAGTATCTGCCCTGAAAAAACAATATTGTTTGACCCCTTGTGTAAACATACTGCATGACACTGATTGCTTTATCAGGAACATTACTGGAGAATGTATAAACATGGGACATAACATAACCAAAGAAGGCCCTCAGTCTTTTGTTATTATTTTACTCATCAATAAAAGTATACCTTACAACAGGTAAAATAATTCAGATTTGGAGATATATTTACTGAGACGTAATAATGCATGTCAATGAGCAGAAACAGTTTGTACTGACTGCACTCAAACAAACTTCAGGAGCAGACATCAACACAAATCACAAATAAATAACGTTACTTACAAACTGCCCAAAATCTGAGTTATCTGAGGTGCTTGATTACATTCCACGTATGGTTTCATGGATTAATAAGCATTTATTTATTTGACACACAAGTGTGCATCTCTGCTGATCCAAATGATGCAGCAGCTATAAACTCCATCACTACCTGTCTGCTGGCAATAAACAAATAGATAAGCAATAACTTTTAGTTAAACAAGGACAAAACTGAAATCAAAACTGAAAACAAAGAGAGAAATCTTTTTAAATAATATGGGGTCACAAGTCTTGGTGTTGTCCTCAACTCAGATTTGAGCTTCCAGTCCCACATTAACAATGTGATGAAAACATCTTTTTTCCACCTTGGAAACATAGCTAAAGTACGCCCATTTATAGATGCAGAAAAACTGATTCATGCCTTTATTTCAAACTGATTTAATAACTGTAACACACTTTTTACTAGTGTACAGAAAAATCCACTGACAGACTTCAGCTAATCTGAAACTCTGCAGCTCGGCTTTTAACCAGAACCAAGAGGAGAGAAACATCAGTCCAGTTTTAGCTTTGTGTAACATTCAGAATTGATTTTAAGGTCTCCTAACATACAAAGCTTTTAATGGGCCAAGTTACATCACTAACTCTCTCGTTCCTTATTTGCCTTCACGAACACTGCAATCATCTGCAGCTGGTTTATTGGAGGCTTGTTTGTCAATTATGTCCCAAAACCCTGGGACACATTACCTACAGATATCAGGGAAGCCACCACGATCAATATTTTTTAAAAGAAAACTAAAAACTTCTCTTCATTTACTCTAACTAGCTCTGACTTAACTGCTTTGCATTTTGATTCACACTCACACACTGCTGCACCGCTTTAAAATTCTGTTTTCCTTAATTTTATACACTTCATTTTTGTTAACATTATCTCAATGGGTTTCATTTTCCATGCTATGTTATGCATTCAGTTTTTTTCCTTACTTTATCTTACTTTTACTAGTTTTACCAAGTGGGTTTTAACGTGTATTCTATTCTGATCTTAACTTTATTTTTACATGCAGGTTTTATCATGTCTTTTTGCCTTCTATGTCTTTTCCTGTGAAGCGCTTGGTGCATGTAATTTCTTTCTTGTAAAGCAGGTTTGGCTGCATTTCTTATATGAAATGTCCTGTACAAATAATGTCATTATTATTATATAAAGAATATTATATATAGGCTGGGGGGGGGGTACTGTGAGTATAATTCTAATTACCACAATAGCATGATCTAAATTATGTTACAAAAAACCTTTACATTTTTAGAAAATATGTAGCACGTTTCTCAGGTCAATTTCTTTAACTTTTTTTCTTTCTTCTCTTTATTGGTTTTGTTTTTTGTTCATTTTTAAGCCATTTCTTAAGTTTCTCATCGCCTTCTTCACATAATTTAGATGATTTAGAGAATAAATGAGAGCCAATATGCTCCGGTTTTAAGAGTTAATGTATTTTAAATGAAAGACGTGTGTCGAGCTCATTTAAGCGATTTATAAAGTCCTCATCAGAAGCTGGACATGTCATTTAATGTGCGTTTATTTGGAACAAAAGGACACATTAAACTTTATACTTTACATGCTAGCTGTCGGAAAGAACTGTTGAGTCGATGGTGATTGAAAGTTTGATTTGTTTGCATTTCTGTTTAAATCATCGGCTCCAGATTTGAGGTAAAATAATAACAAGAAAAAAAGTTTGTCGTCTTTAGTACGGTTTGCTGTCCGCGTGCTAGGTCCCCTCCAATTTACAGTGTTAGCGTTAGCTAACTTCTTAACAGCCTGGCTACTTTAACGGCAATTAAAACGCTTTAGTTGCCTTGTTCCGTCAACAGATTGAAGTTTGTTGCTCTCAGTAAATCACTGCCTCCCAGTGTCCCTTATCTGTTTTGTGGCGAGGCTCGATGTGGTAAATACGACTAAAGTACCCTGGTTTAGCTAACGCATTAGCCACCTAGCTTAGCGATTAGCTCAACCTAGCAGCTAATGTGCTAACGCGCGCGCATCAACAGAGCAGCTTCAGAAACGAGCTTTTCGGTTTATTTTCTGACACAAACGTCGCGCTGTGAGGTACACAACATTTGACCGAGCTCGAAACATTTATCCAACACCGAGGAGGAGGCCCGGGGACTCCCCGCGGACCCGACAGCCGGAGGTCTTGGGTCCGATTAGCTTTTGGCTAACAGCAACCCACACAGCGAAGCTAGCTAGCAGGCTAACACCTTTGTTTTGCTTGGCTAACTCGTTTCAGAAAGTGAGACAAATGTTTGGCAGACATCGTGCGAGATTTCAAAAACGGGTATGCGGTTTCTCAGAGTGCTGTTGTTGTGCGCCACTTACTTGAAATAAAAACGTACTCCAGCTCGGCTCCATTGCAACACTTAGGCTAAAATCTGCAGGAAACCTACAAGGAATCTACAACAAAGCAGCTAAACATGGCAGCTACAACTTCCTGTAACCCCCAGGGCTGAACCAAGTTTTTTTTTTTTTTTTAGGACGTCTGGATTTTTGCAAAACTCTTTTTTTTTCCAAAAATTACCAGTTTTGATACAAACACATTTCAAGAGGGAAAAAAATAGATTTCGAGAATAAAGTCAGAATATTACGAGAATAAAGTCGTAATATTTTGAGGAAAAACAGTAATATTATGAGAATAAAGTCGTAATATCTAGTGAATTAAATCGTAATATTATGAGGAAATAAAATATTTTTAAAAGAAAAAAACTCAGAATTTTAGGAGAATAGAGTCGTATTTTATTACGGAAATTTAACATAGACGACAGGCAGCATCCTTGGCAACCACTGTCCCCCGTTGCCAAGGAAGCCCGTTGCCCGTTTGCTGGCAATTTGTTTATTTCCGTAATATAATACGCCCTTTCTCATAAAAATACGACTTTATTCCCATAAAATTATGACTTTTTTCTTGTAAAATTACGACTTTATTGTCATAAAATTGCGATTTTTTTTTCATGAAACGACTACTTTATTCTCTTAATATTACAGCATTTTTCTAATGACATTACAACTTTATTCTCAAAGTTTCAAAAAAAAAATCCTTAATGTGGCCCTAAAACTTTGTCATACCAGAGGATCAGGGTCATGTTAAAGAGAAAAAAAAAATTTCAAGAATAAAGTCATAATATTATGAGAATAAAGTTGTAATATTTTGAGATTAAAACAGTAATATAATGCCAATAAACTCGTACTACTTTGAGAATAGAATTGTAATATTATGAGAGAAAAAGTCGTAATTTTTATGTGAAAAAAGTTGTAATTTTAACGGCATAAAGTCATATTTTTTGCGAGATAGGGGATATTATATTACAGAAATAAACATAGAGGGGGCAACCACTGTCCCAAGGTGCCAAGGAGGCTGCCTGTGCTCTCATCAGTTAATTTATAATAATTTCTATAATATGCACTTTTTCATAAAAATATGACTTTATTCTCATGAAATTAGGACTTTATTCTCATAAAATGACGACTTTATTCTTGTAATATTACAACTTTATTGTCAGAAAACTAAACATTTTTTCTTGTGGAACTATGACTTTATTCTGGTCATATATTCTGGCAAACTGATGAAACTTTAATCTTTTTTTTTTCAGGGTAAAATAATGACTCTTTTGGTCTAATATAAGTTCTCATTTTTTTAATCACTGTAACATAACTAGTGACTTTACCCTGGAAGATATAATTTGTTATTATGATGAAACAAGTAACAAACATTTGAACTATGTTTTTATTTTTCTATTCTAATGGAAAAATTCTATCTCCATAAACAAAAAAATGAGGTTTACACCCTTCTTTCTATCTGTTTTTGATTGATTTCAATTCAACACTTTTCTCTGTTGCTCTTACAAATTACAAAAAAGCAACAGACCTGAGGACCTTGTAAAGAGGACATTCTTTATATACAATTTGATTAACTAAATTACCTAAGTTAGGATTTTGTTACTCGTGAAACTGAAAGCTTGTCTTTGTCCCCTGTGCCACAGTCTGTTGATAGGATGGAGAGCTACACAAGCTCCAGCTGAAACGTGCCAGCTTCGCCCTGTACTCTGATTTAAAAATGATTGAGGGATTACCTGGAAAATGTAGAAATATTGACTCCTCTCTAACTCGGACTTTTTCAAACTGGCTAAATACAGAACCTTTGCATGAGCCTGCATTGTGTCCCCTTTCTAGCTTGTTCCATACGCTTTTTGTTTGATTGTTCCCGGCTGTTCAGAAAAGGAACACTCGCACACACACGCCCCTCACACACACATTTTGTTTTGAAATCTTTGTTGCACTGTACATTGCCAGGCTTTGTAGCCATGTAGCACAATGCCAGTTTCAGATAGACCAGCTCAATGTGTGTGGTCAGCCTATTCCCCATCACTGCGCTCAACAGGATTCATTTCATCAACGCTTTAAGATTAAAAAATAGCCATGCAAACTGCATGGCAAAGGCTACACTGTAAGGATTTATTCTGGAGGGCTCAAGTTTATATAAAGGTAAGTTCAAATTACCTTCAGTTTACCTTCATTCGTTGTATGGACTCTCTTCAAGGCTTATGCTGTATAGTACAAAATAATTTGTCTAACTGCGCCTGAGAGGTAACACGACTGTAAAATTAGTTAAAATTATCACACATCTACACCTGAAGATCACTTTACATTATGTGATTGAAAGTTTAAAACATTTTCAAAGGGAGAAAGTGATATATTTTAAATTACCTTTGAATTCAAAACTTTTTAAACTATGGAAAATAAAGACAGACATAAATACATTAATACAATTCTCCAGCAAGCTGGCAAAGTGAAGAAAGTTATAGAATGTCATCAATCTGTAGACAAAATCACAATGTTTATTTACAATAACAATAACTTGTTACAGCACTATGTACATAGGATGAAACAGAGGGCTTGAGGACATTTAGGGACTAGACCTGTATTTTCATGCTCTAATGCACTCACTACGTTTTCACATGCCTGTCTGTCCCTAAGAAGCTATTCATGTAAAAATAAAAATCTTTTATAGTCTTTTATAGTGTTTTATTGTCTTTTATAGTCTTCCCATGTGTGAATACAAAATGAACTCAGCAGCAGACCTTAAATTATAAGTTTAGTCATCTCGGTTGAGAATGTGGGCTAACGTTGTTAGGATACCGATTTACCGTTTATCTCTCATATAAGAGACAGATCATTAGATCCAGCAGCTATGGGACCTGCCCAGCCCGAACTCGTCAAATGCTGCTCTGTCAGAGCTTTCTGCGTATGAGTGTGACACCAAAAGCCACCTTCCTCGTTCACATGCAACCTGCATGGACTGTGTCAGATGAAAACAAGGTTGGACAGAACCGGTGGCTTTGTTTTTGTACGCTGACAGCCACCCAGAAGGCACTGGGGTGCGTCCACATGCACATGGGTGGCGTCTCTTGAGAACATGGCTGGAATGAACCAGTCATGTGCACATGAAACACTGAAAGTTGGCGTCAGGTAATAACGCTGCCCTAAACCACGTAATATATGGAGCACGAGTGAGCTTAAAGGATGGGACGGTGAGGAGGTGGATGGGTTCCACGAACAACTGACTTTTTTTTTGCCAAAAACATAATCATCCGTGACTTAGTTGCCTAATCCCAACCATCATGATAGTCCACGCTGTTGTGTAAACAAAAGGACCGTGCCGCTTCATCCCACCACATTTGCATTTGTTGACATCACGGTAACAGCATCCCGGAGAATAAACAGCTGATGCAGAAGGATACCTAAAACGTCAGAAGTAAATGGAGGGTCACTGACAGAGTGGCACCATATGACAAGTTGAGATTGAGAACATATTATGTCAGTACCCACTTGCAACCCACATGACTCAAAGGATCAGCCGCCAACGCCCAGGTGTCAGACACCACACGACAACCCCAGAGGTTCTGAGTCCATGCCTTGACAAGTCAGAGGCCAGTCAGAGTTTGGAAAAAAATTGAGAACCACTGATGTACACTGCCATGTCTTATTATTATTATTATTATTATTATTATTATTAACGATGCTGACATAATCTTTTACTTTCTCTAAAAGGTTAAGCCATGGGTGACTGGTCCATACTTGGTCGCTTCCTGTCTGAGGTCCAAAACCACTCTACAGTGATAGGCAAGATCTGGCTCACTATGCTGCTCATTTTCCGTATCCTGCTGGTGGCCTTGGTGGGCGACGCGGTCTACAGTGACGAGCAGTCCAAGTTCACCTGTAACACCCAGCAGCCTGGATGCAACAACGTCTGTTACGACACCTTTGCTCCTGTTTCGCATCTACGCTTCTGGGTCTTCCAAATTGTCCTGGTCTCCACCCCGTCCATCTTCTACATTGTTTTTGTTCTGCATAAGATTGCCAAGGACGAGAAGCTGGATGGGCAAAAAGCACAGGTGGTAGCCCAGAGGCCTCCCAGGCAGATATGTGGGCACATGGGGAAGGATGGTATGGAGGCCCTGAGGGCCAACATGCCCACTTACTGTCCTCATTACAGGGAGGAATGGGATGCGAGGGAGAGGGAAGAAGTAGAACAAGGCTCTCTGGGGGAGGATTATGGCGAAGTCGGAGAGGACCCCACCCAGCAGTCCAACCAGGTTCTGCTTATCTACATTCTTCATGTGTTACTAAGATCTGTCATGGAGATCACCTTCCTGGTGGGCCAGTACTTCTTGTTTGGATTCGAGGTGCCTCATCTGTACCGTTGTGAGACCTACCCCTGCCCCACTCGTACGGACTGCTTTGTGTCACGTGCCACGGAGAAAACCATCTTCTTGAACTTCATGTTCAGCATCAGCCTGGGCTGCTTCGTGCTCAATATAGCAGAGCTCCACTACCTGGGCTGGGTCTACATTTTCCGTATCCTCTGCTCAGCCTGCTCCACCTGCTGCGGTCAGGAGAGGGACACCGTCAGACTGTACTCAAACCACAACCCCCTCCTGCTGCAGCTCAGACACTCCCTGAGGGGTCAGCTGGTTCTGCAGACCCCTGCAGCCATGGTCCCAGAGAAGACTGGGGGTCTGCTCACACATACCCCGGCCATCTCCTTTGAGACAGACTCAACTGTGGAGTGTACCTCCAAGAGAAGTCCAGAGAGCAGAGACAAAGTGAAGGTCAAGCTGGCCAACATGGCCAGGCTGGGACGGACTAAGAAATCTTGGATTTGAGAGTTGTATTTTTCTATTGTGTCATTAAATTTGTGAAGACAGGCTAAGAAAGGGACCTCTAAGACCTGAAAAGCATCCAACATAAACATGTTAATGCTGACACCTTGAGATATACAAAGTCAATTTCATGTATTTTGTGGTAAACCCTGGGCTAATTTAGCCCCTTTTTCACATACACATTGCTAATCCAGGGTTAATCTGAGCCCAGGACGATATGATTCACACTGCACTGATCTCAGTATGAACTTATGTTAATATTGTTTCAGCCGAACTTGTTTCTCACTACGAACTCGTCAAATAGTACTGCTCTGTCAGTGCTTTTGGTGTTCGAACGTGACGCCGAAAGCCACCGTCTGCATCCAACCAGAACGTGGCTGTGTTGCAACAGATGAGGACGTGGTCGAGCAAAACCAGTGGTGTTGATGTTGTATGCTGGCGGACAGCTGGAAGGTAACCGGGCGCATCCACACGCACGGACGGCATCACCTGAGAACGCAGCCGGATGGAACTGGTCTAGTGTGCGTGAAGTGTGTATAAGGAGCACAAGTGTACTTATTGGGCAGGCAGATGAAGAGGTGGATGGGTTCAACAAATAACTGACTTTCATGCAAGAGTCCTGAGTTCACTTACCGTGTGTGTGTGTGTGTGTGTGTGTGTGCTTGTGTGTGTGTGCGTGTGTGTGTGTGTGTGTTGTTTTTTCTACACCTCACCATGTGCCTCTTTTGCCTAAATATAACCGTCCATGACTTTGTTGCCTAATCCAAACTATCGTGACAGTCCACGCTGTTATGTTGACATAAGGACCATGCTGCTTCTTGGTAACGGGCTGCGTCATCCCGTCATGTGTATTTGTTGATCACAGTAACAGCATCCAGGAGTGTAAACCGCTGACGCAGAAGGATATCTAGAATATCATAAGAAGATCTGAAGGTTACTGACAGAGCAGTAACTTTTCCACTGTTAACCAAACCACCAAAACTGTTGTCATTGTGAAGGTTCAGGTGTTTCACATCCACAGAAATGTAAAAATGCATGTTGAGTTTATTCTTTTTCTATTGCATACTGTAGCTGAGTGGGTTTTTAAAGATAGACATATTTTATCATATGTGACACATGAATCAAGTATCCACTTTTAATTATTTTTTTTCACCAGCATTAAAAGATATGAATACTTTCATGCAGTGTTTCTAGAAATGGTGGATGGAATTCCATTAATGCTTTTTTTGGTCATTTTTAATAAATTAATTTAATTTTTAAAGAAGGATTTAGTGTGCTATTTAACAAATATAGATTTTTACAGTGACATTTAAACACTGCAATTATTTCCTTGGCCCCTTAGGCAAGGAAACAATATTTAGACATACTGAGATTTCCTTTTTTTATAATCACAGAAAATCATACCAAATTGCTGGCAAGCCTGACGTAAAACTATGTTTTATTCACAGTATATATTTAATTTATTTCATACAGTTTCGGTGTGGTTTTAATAGGAATCTCTAGTTGTTATGTTGCAATTAACTCCTAAGAGATATTCTCTTTTAATTTACAGTGGTTAAAGTGATTATTCAACAGCAATTATGTATCACATTTACAACTCTAAAACATTTCTTTGTACCCACATCCTTATATTGTATGTGCCACATGTCTCTGCTGCTTCTGCTGTACTTGTATCAGACATAATAGCACAATAAAATGTGCAAATGTCATGTTTTAGAAATGTTGAAATGTATTTCTGTCATGATACAAAGTGTTTAAGAAATGCCACCAAGTGTTTGAAACATGTGCAACACCACTTAGGTTTGTCCCTCTAATCACCTCCAGGTGTTTAATAAGCACAAACAGGTGTTTCAATCAATCAGACTTTATTTGTGTGGCACTTTTCATACAAACAAACTGTAACACGAAGTGCTTCATACACTGAAACCAAAATACACACACACGGACAAGCATGTGAATTATCATTATAATTCACATTTATTATGTTTTATGACTTTTTATATGGTGCATCAATAACCATTATCTGTGTTTATGAGTGTGGTCATAAAGTGTTATGAATGCATTATAACTGACTATGAATATCTTCAAAATGCATTACAGATGTGGTTGTTCATAAAAAGTGTTGTAAACACTGTTAAAAAATGAAATGTAGTGTTAAGATGTGAATTTGAATTTAAAGGGACAATTAGACACCTAACAGGAGAGATGTGTTGTTTTAATTAATCAGCATACCCCCGTATACAGATCTTAAAAAGAAAATCGAGAATGTGTTAAAAGAAATGTGATGAATGTCTATTTTTTGTGTATAAAGAAAAGTTTCGAAAATGATTTTTTAATGGAAAACAAGTGAATTCTCATCAGTAAACCACACTTTAAAACTGATGTTGAAACGGGTGGTGGTAGGACCCAGATGCAGTACAACAAAAGCCTCTTGCAGTTGGTAATAACTTTTATTGTCACCAACACAGAAATAGCTCAGCTTACAGACAAAGAGTTCGTTCTTCGTGCCGGAAGCACTTTTAGCAGTGTCTCTGGATTGTCACTGAATGAAGAAACGAAGCTTGTACCCTCAGTGGGCTGGCGGGAGGAAACCCCAGTAGCTCCACGAGCTGCCTCCACGTGCTGGAACGCCGACTGGGATCGAGCTGAGGGATGGTCTGGAACAAGCAGGGGTTCGTACATTAACGGGAAGTCCGTCCCGCGGGAGCAACAGTACCGACAGGGATCAGGCAGGAGGATCGTCTTAGCCGAGCGAAGGAGTCTTTACCAGAGGAGCCGTCAGATTTCCGGAACGCCGAAACTGGAAACGTGGTCGAGAACAAAGAGCAGGTAGGTCCGGGGGGAGTCAGGCGAGGAGGGCAGGTCAGGAACAGGCAGAGTCGGCAACGGGTGATCTGACGGAGAAACGCTGGAAAGACATGCATAACGCAGAGGAACAATCTGGCAATGTGTGTGTGTCCTGGAGTGTCTTAAATACTGCATTGATTGGTGATGAGCTGCAGCTGAGGGGAGCAGGCTGCAGCAGTGGGCGTGGTCAGCAGGTAGAGTGGAGCAGAGGGAGGGTGTGTGTGTGTGTGTGGAAAAGTACTGGCAGCAGGTAGGAGGAAACAGACAGCAGGTCCATGACAGAACCCCCCCCTCAAGGGACGGCCCCCGACGTCCCAAAACAGGAACACCCAAGCCGGGCGGGAGGAGGGGTCAGGAGGAGGGACCGGAAGTCCCCCGAAACACCGGAACCCACGTGCGTTATCGTGCCGAGGGAAGGAACGCCAGCGGCGAGAAGCAGGAACCCCGAGCAGGATCTCAGCCCAGACGCCCCGGAACAGGAGAGGAAGGAACCGAACAGAAGCAGAGGAACGCCGCCGGGACGGCACGCAGTGGGCTGATCAGGATGCATGGCGGTGGAAATCCCTCACCAGCTGGTCGCCCAGGATCTGGACGCAGCCGGGCACCCACGACCTCTCCTCAGGACTGCATTGCCCTCCCAGGCCACCAGGTACTGGAGGCCCCTCCCCCGGCGTCGGGAACGGAGCAGACGACGTACGGTGTAAGCTGGAGCCCCGTCGATGATCCGAGGAGGGGGAGGTGGCTGGGAAACGGGCTGGAGAGGACTGTCTGGCAACCGCTTGATCCGGGAGGCGTGGAATGTGGGGTGAATCCGCATCGAACGGGTAACCGGAGCCGGACCGCCATGGGGTTCACGATCACGATCGACGAAACGGACCCACATATTTGGGGGCCGATTCCGGGAGTCCACCTGAAGGGGAGGTCCTTGGTGGAGAGTTATACCTTCTGCCCCACCCGGTAGGATGGAGCTTGGGAGCGGGCGGCGTTGGCAGCAGCAGCATAGCGATCGGTGGCCCGAGCAGAGCGGTTCTGGCCTGCGACCAGGTTTGGCGGCATCGCCGGATGAATGCCTCCACTGACGGAGTACGCCGTGTCTCTTCCTGTTCAGGAAACAGAGGGCTGGAAGCCATAAGCGCACTGGAAAGGGAGAGTCCTGTGGCAGAGCTGACCAGGTGTTATCGCGATATTCCACCCACATGAGCTGGGAGGACCAGGAGGCCGGATGAGGAGAGGAGGCCATACACCGGAGAGCCGTCTCCATCTCCTGATTCATCCTCTCGCTTGACCGTTGGATTGGGGATGATAACCCGAGGACAGACTGGTGGAGGCTCCAGGAGACGGCAAACTCCTCCAAACGCCGGCGTGAATTGGGGATCACGATCAGACACCACGCCGGTGGGGGGAGTCCGTGGAGTCTGAAAACATGGTTGATCAGTATACTGGGAGTCACTTTGGCGGAGGGAGTTTTGGCAGAGGCACCAAATGTGCCATTTTACTGAAAGCGATCTACCACTGTCAGGATGGCAGTGTTCCCTCGACAGTGGCAGACCGGTGACAAAGTCCAGAGCAATATGGGACCAAGGACGATGAGGAACAGGGAGGGGCCTCAGGAAGCCGGCCGGGCTTGGCGAGGAGTCTTGTTCCGACTGCAGACTGGACAAGCGTTGCACGAACCCCTGGTATCCTCATCCAGGGTGGCCCACCAGAATCGTCGTGCTAGGACCTCCTTGGTCCGAGCTATCCCCGGTGACAGGTAAGTCGAGAGTTGTGGGGCCCACTGCAAAACCTCCGACCGAACTCCGAGGGACGAAACAGGCGATTCTGAGGACATGAGCTGGGCCCCGGCTGATCCTCCAGAGCGGCCTTGATCCGCTCCTCGATCTCCCAGGTGAGTGTGGCCAGGAGACGAGATGAGGGAAGGATATTGTCCGTGGTGAGGAGAGTCTTCCTCTCCACCAGAAACTGTCGAGACAAGGCGCCTGGCTTGACATTCGGGAACCAGGCGATAGGAGAGCGTATGAAGTTGAAGCGGGCGAAGAAGAGGGCCCACCGGCTTGACGAGAGTTCGATCGCTTGGCTGAGCGGATGTATTCGAGATTCTTATGATCTGTCCAGACGAGGAAGGATCCCTGGTTCCTCCAGCCCGTCGCCACTCCTCCAACGCTAGCTTGACAGCCAACAGCTCCGGTTCCCGATGTCGTAATTCCTCTCTGCTGGAGACAGACGCGCGGAGAAGAAGGCACAGGGGTGCAGTTTCCCATCCTCAGCAGAGTTGCTAGACAGCACAGCCCCCACTCCCACATCAGAAGCATCCACCTCCACCACGAACTGCCGGTCTGGGTCAGGGATGAGCAGGATAGGAGCCGCACTGAATCGGTCCTTCAGGTGCTGGAAGGCCTCGCCGCAGTAGCTGTGGTCCAGCGAACTGGATCTTGGAAGAGGTGAGGGCGGTGAGAGGAGCGGCTATCGTGCTGTAGCCTCTGATGAAACGCTCAGAAGTTGGCGAACCCCAGGAACCGCTGCAACTGCTTGCGAGTCAGAACGGACCAGGAGGACACAGCGAAACCTTGGTGGGGTCCATCTCCATGTGGTTGTGGCTGATGATGTAACCCAGGAAGGCGACGGAAGAGGAGTGGAATTCGCATTTTTCAGCCTTCACGAACAGAGAGTTTTCGAGGAGGCGCTGCAGAACCCTCTGTACATGGTGGACATGTTCAGGCATGGATCGGGAGAAGATCAGAATATCGTCCAAGATAGACGAAAGCAATTTATTCAACATGTCTCTGAGTACGCCGTTGATGAGGGCCTGAAACACGGCGGAGGCGTTAGTTAGTCCAAAAGGCATCACCAGATACTCATAATGTCCTGTGGGGGTATTAAACGCTCGCTTTTCCATTCATCCCTCCGGATGCGGACCAGGTGGTAGGCGTGCGGAGATCAAGTTTTGTGAACACGGTGGAACCTTGCAACAGCTCAAAAGCAGAGGCGATGAGGGAAGAGGATATCGATTCTTACCGTGATGTCATTCAGACCCTTCTGTAAATCGATGCACGGTCGGAGTGATCCATCTTTCTTCCCCACGAAGAAGAATCCGGCCCCGGCAGGAGACGAGGAGGGTCGGATGATTCCAGACGCCAGGGACTCGGAGATGTAGGTTCCATGGCCTCCCTCTCTGGTGCAGATAGCGGAGAAGAGACGGCCCTTGGGAGGAGTAGACCCAGGCAGGAGATCGATGGGCGCAGTCATATGGTCGATGGGTGGCAGAGATGTGGCCCTGGACTTGTTGAAGA
The DNA here is from genome assembly GCF_026936395.1 of Plectropomus leopardus. Lineage (NCBI taxonomy): Eukaryota > Metazoa > Chordata > Actinopteri > Perciformes > Serranidae > Plectropomus > Plectropomus leopardus. The sequence continues at coordinate 2,020,327 of NC_142181.1, read as the reverse complement.
CCTCCCAAAAGTCTGGTAATCGATGGCACCCCGGAGAGGTCTGGAGGAGAACCGCACTGGCAGGCGTGTGTGGGCGTGATCTGTTGTTGGAGGCAGATGTGCTGACAGGAAGGACTCCATGACAGAATCAACCCCTGTGGCCCAGTCTATATGTGGATTGTGGCGCCTCAACCATGGATATCCAAGAATCAGAGGGACTTTGGGAGAATCCATAACGTGAAACTGGATGGTCACGATGTTCTCCAGCCAGGATCATGGAGACAGGAACGGTCTGGTGGATGACCGCTCCCAGAAGATGTCCATCTAATGCATGTGCCGGAACGGGACGTGAAGGGGAACCTGCTCGATCCCCAGCTGACGGGCGCAGTTCTGGTCGATGAAAGGTTGACGCCGCCCCTCGGAGTCAACGAAGGTGGCGAGTGTGGGACCCTTCGTTAACCAGGAGCTGAACGTGGAACAGCGGACGAGGACGTGGGACAGAGTTCTGGGATCGGCTCAGCAGGATGCCCCTCTCGACTGCTGAGCCCTGCCTTTACCGGACATTTGGTGACAAAATGGCCGGCCTGACCAATACAGGCAGAGATTTCTCGCCGGCTCTCCGCTCCTCCGAAGAAAGCCGGTCTGCCCCACCTGCATGGGCTCTGGGCCCCTGGAGCTGACACTGGAGATGACTACCGACTCATTGAAATCCGGGTTGACGAACCGAACACGATGAGCCCTCCTCCCGCGTCAGCTCCCCTTTTCTCGCCTGAATGCGCTTGTCATCAAGCCTCGTGGTGATCTCAATGAGTCCATCCAGGAATGAGGTAGATCAAACGACACCAGTTCTTTTATATATGGGGCTAGACCGTTGGAGAAAGGCATCACATTCTTGTGACCGAATTCCAGTCGCTCTGTCGAGCTTGAGTTCTGAATTCGACGCGTAGGTCTGCCACTGTCCTGTCCCCCTGCCGTTGATTCAGGACCTTCAGTAACATCGGGGCCCAAGGAGGACGGGACCAAACACCTTGCGAAGCTCCTCAGAAAGGGCTTGAACGACGCACAGGCTGGCGTGCCCCTCTCCCCTCCGCCCGTTTCACAAGCGTGCTCTGCCCGTGAGGTGATTTATGGCGCGACCGAGCCCTCCGTGGCGCTAACGCGGCGAGGCTGCAGGGCAAACAGGATCGAACAGTTTGTGAGAAATGGGTTGCACCCTTCCGGATCCCGGCATAGCTGCTCTGGCGCTCCCACGCCGGGTTCTGATGCCATGCTTGGGTGGTGGGGTCGGAGGAGGAACAGGAGCGTGCTGGGTCAGTGACGTAGCCATCTGTTGTACCTGGTTGGCTAGTAGGGTTAGCGCTTCGCTTCCAGGCTGATGCGACTGTCGTGCCTCTGCCGCGTTGGAGGTTAGCTTAACTCGTGTTGCTGAAGCATTCCCCTCCACGCTGGTTAGAGCGGGATTGCAGAGCATTGGAGTTCGTTGGGTCCATGTCTGGCCAGATTGTACTGAAACGGGTGGTGGTAGGACCCAGATGCAGTACAACAAAAGCCTCTTGCAGTTGGTAATAACTTTTATTGTCACCAACACAGAAATAGCTCAGCTTACAGACAAAGAGTTCGTTCTTCGTGCCGGAAGCACTAGCAGTGTCTCTGGGATTGTCACTGAATGAAGAAACGAAGCTTGTACCTCAGTGGCTGGCGGGAGGAAACCCCGTAGCCCACGAGCCGCCTCCACGATGCTGGAACGCCGACTGGGATCGAGCTGAGGGATGGTCTGGAACAAGCAGGGGGTTCGGTAACTGGAAGTCCGTCCAGCTGGAGCAACAGTACCGACAGGGATCAGGCAGGAGGATCGCCTTAGCCCGGCGAAGGAGTCTTTACCAGAGGAGCCGATCCAGATTTTCGAACGCCAAACTGGAAACGTGGTCGAGAACAAAGAGCAGGTAGGTCCGGGGGGAGTCAGGCGAGGAGGGCAGGTCAGGAACAGGCAGAGTCGGCAACGGGTGATCTGACGGAGAAACGCTGGAAAGACATGCATAACGCAGAGGAACAATCTGGCAATGTGTGTGTGTCCTGGAGTGTCTTAAATACTGCATTGATTGGTGATGAGCTGCAGCTGAGGGGAGAGCAGGCTGCAGCAGTGGGCGTGGTCAGCAGGTAGAGTGGAGCAGAGGGAGGGTGTGTGTGTGTGTGTGGAAAAGTACTGGCAGCAGGTAGGAGGAAACAGACAGCAGGTCCATGACAGATGTAAAGTACAGTAAAATCTGAAAAGTATTTTACTGTAATAATGCCACACAGTATTATACCGTAAACAGTCCCACTCAGTGAATTGAGTCACTGCAAAACACAGGATACTTTAAAGGCTGATTCCACCAAACTATTACTTTATATGGACTAAACAAGTACTTGCATTTTTTTATTAAAGGTTTATTCCAAACAAATACCAAATAAATTGAATAGCATAGCCTACTGAAATAGGTTACTACTTTCTGCCTTGAAGTTCAACTTGGTTACTAAGAGTTGCATGCACAGTGCAATTTCGGAGAAAAAATAACATGACCGCTGCAATTTAAGAGGCTGCCATTATTTACAGTAATGTACTGTAAAATTACTGTAAACAGCAAAGCATCATGGAAAGGTGAAGGAAGAAAAGGAGGGAACTGAAATTTAAAAATTAACTGACGTCTAAAGTGTAGGTGCATCTAATAGCTAATGGCGTCGCACAACGCCAGATTTCTACCTGAGGAGATATTCCTTTTTCCAAGAAGAGCTTCCAGTTTGCATTTATTTTGGGGAATTTCAGCTTTGGAGCACATCTGCCAGCAAGTCTCAGCTGCTGCTACGATACAGCCTGCACAAGTAACGTAAGACATTTTTACCCTTTTTATTCTGCTAGGAAATAGCATTACTGTTAAAAAATCATAAAAAAAATCAGTGAGGCCTTTTCCATTTAAATTATCTGACATTTATAAAAGTGTTGAAACGAAGCAGACCATTTAAATGTTCAAACTGTTAGCAACGTTAGCTAATGTAGTTACGTTAGCTACCTTAGCAAGAAAGTGCTAAAAAATAGAATAATGTATGTTTTTTTCTATAAATTAAAATAAATATATTAAAATTACAAATATAGTTTTCTTAACATTTCATACAAGCCAACGTTAGCAACGTTAGCCAGTGTTAGCTAATGTTAGCTAACGTTGGCAAACATGAACTGTTGAGAAAACTATATTTGTAATGCTTATAATTAAATATTCAAAACTTGTTATTGAAAAAAACATACATTATTTTTAGCTAAAGTTGGCTTATACGTGTTTGTCAACATTTTCATTTCACATTAAAATTAAAACAACACTTGCTTTCGCTGAAAGATAATTTAACTGCACTGACTAATACAGTGACAGTAAGGTCGTGAGAGTACCCGACTGTGTTTTGTTCTCCACAAAGGAGTCAATAAAGGTTTTCACAATATTTTAGTTAGCTTGAATTGAGAGACAGCAAGCTCAATTTGCGGCAGCGGCACCTAACTGTGGCACCTCGTGTGGCACCCCCAGATGCCGCAGCTAGGTGCCAGTGCTTGTGCCACTGCTTGCCAGGAGGTGCCGCGAGGTGCCAGTGCGTGTCGCGGTTTGGCGGAGGTGCCAGTGCTTGTGCCACTGCTTGCTAGGAGGTGCCGCGAGGTGCCAGTGCTTGTGCCACTGCTTGCCAGGAGGTGCCGCGAGGTGCCAGTGCTTGTGCCGCGGTTTGGCGGAGGTGCCGGGAGGTGCCAGTGCGTGTGCCGCGGTTTGGCGGAGGTGCCGGGAGGTGCCAGTGCTTGTGCCACCTAGCTGCAGCATCTGGGGCTGCCACACGAGGTGCCACAGTTAGGTGCCGCTGCCGCAAATTGAGCCAGCCCCTGCTGCTTGAATTAGCACTTTAGTAGCCTACATTACTATTAAAACAACACCAGCTAAAGATAATGTCTATGGAGAAAATATACCCACTTTTAGATGCTTTAACGTGCACTGAGTCATTTTGATTCAGGAACATAATTGCTGTTCCTTAAATTTGAACATAACAGGAGGGTTAAAGTGAGAATTTCAATGTTTTCATCTGTCTTGACCATCTTTAGACCATGCTGGAAATGAGTGGATTAAAATGGTTTAGTACAGTTTAATAGTGTTTATTTTGGGTAACATTAAGTGGGACATTGTCTCCTCTGTGTAAATTACGGTAGGTATCCATATCAATATCTATATGTCAATATGACCCTTTGGGTTGGAGTTTGACCTGCTGAGTCTTCTGGTGGTCTTTGATGTGAAAACCATTGAGAAGTGTATTATTTAGTCTCTGTGGGATGAGGGATGACTTGTTCAGACGATAGGCAGCAGATGGCAGTAACAGTCAGCAGGAGACGGGCTGCAGCTCCAACATGGACCAGCACATACAGACTGAAAACATTTGTTTTTAGATTATTCTCTCAAAGCTGTTGGAGCAAAAGGTAAGCTTCATTTCTTAAGAAAAGGGGTCTAAAATGCATGACCTGATTAATATCCCCATCAAATCTAAAAAACATTATTTTAAATATGTTTTTTGTGAAGTAAATGACAATATGACCTTAAACTCTTTCAAAGCTGATTTCTTTCAAAAACATGGGAAGAAGTTATAGAACAAAAAATGACCCAAAAATGAGCAAGAAATCAGTAAAACATTCCAAGACAATGAAATAATATAATATAAAAAAGAAAGAGTAACATGAAAATGACCTTAAGAAAGTGCTAAAAATAAAATAATGTATGTTTTTTCTATAATTAAAAAAAGAAAAAAATATTATAAGAATTATTATAATATGTAATATATATAATACTATTTATTTTTATATATTAATCTAATAATCCCCAAAGCCAATTTAGGGTGTTTTCCTATGCAATAATTATTATAAATCATAGAGTCTGTCCATTTGCTTCAGTTAAAAATCAGATCTTTTATTTTCTGTTTATTTTTTGAGACAAGTGACACACACACACACACACACACACACAATATATATAAATAAGCCAAGTATAAACCAATAGGGGCACTGAGAAACCTTAGTTACAAATACATTACATTACTAATACCTCATTTATTAACATTTAACCCTTTGTAACCTGAGCAAATTGCTGCCCAATTACTTTTACTTCTTTTACAATTACTTTTAGAAACAAGGAGAGAAGGCAACGAGCAATTTAACAAGTCATGGCCCAGAAATTGGCAGTAGATCAGTGAAAATGAATGAGAAAATAAATAGAAATAGAAAATGCAAAAGACAAAGAACAAAGAAGAAAATCTGCCTTGAAAAACCGTTAAGTGAGTGGCATGTTTGTGATGATCTGGTTCTTCTTGGACAAACGCTGGAGCAGAGAGCGTGTGCCTGAGTTCCTGTTGTGCGTCTCAGCGAGCGCCTGTTTCCAGAGCTGCCACTTCCCTGTTTGTTGTGTGCTCCAGCAGAGCGGCCCACGTGCAGCGCCGTCTGTGCCAGCTGTTAGATGAAGCTCCGCTTTGATGTGCGGAGCCACGACTCTTTGATGGAAGTTCATTACAATGAGAACTAACGGCTTTTGTTTAAGAGCCTCCTTGATGTGCTGCCTGCTCCGTGATGGAAACACAGAATACAGTCTGAGTCCAACTAAACGTCCCCGCGTGCGTCTGTCAACAGGCAGCTCAGATAGCAATTTTTGTTTCCAAAAATGTTCTGAGAACGGTGCAATGCACCCAGTGCAGTGTTTTAGTATCATTTTCAGCAGCAAGTTTTCTTTTAGTTCCCAGGACGTTCTTCTTAAAGTTATGGTAACATCTATAAATATCAAAAAATGTTTGTTTTTTTATTGTTAACATATCACATTACATTACATTTTTATAAAAAACAAAGGGCTGTAATCTCAGTGCTCAATAATATGTTCTTCCTTTGTTCTCATGTAACATTGTGGGAACGTTTTATAAAAGAGCATTCACCTCTCAGCATCACCGAAACATCCTCAGCACGTTGCAGTAAAAACGTTACGTCTTAGTAAGCATTTAACTTTACAGGAACATTATTTGAATTGATAAACATCCTCAAAACGTTTTATAAACATTAGATTATAATGCTTTCTTTAAAATATTATTGCATCTTGTAGGTAACGTGAGTCAATGTTGTAGGAACGTTCCCTGCTAGCTGGTTGGACACAAAACCTTTTAACGCACGTACAATGTTGTATATGTCATTTACAGCCATGAGTCCATGAACAAAACAAAAGTTATGTTTAGTAACAACATTAAGACTAACAGAGCTCAAGTCCGAAAGAGCGGCACCATGTGAGCTCAGAGTGAGAACGTGTCGGTCATTTCTGGCCCCCAAAAAAATCAAGATGGCACCAGTGAAATGCTGAACCAGAGGCTTCAAAACAGCGGCCCGAAAAGCCAGTGGGTACCATCGCGGTGGCTACGTCCATCATTAATGCAGTCTGTGGGAACAGCCGTAGCATAGGATGCTAATTGCTTTATTTATCAGTATGAGATAGTCTAAATTTAGTTTTTGACTATTTGTCTTTTACTTTATGCTGTATTTTATAAAACAAAGAGTGCAAAGTCTTCTGATTGGTTCTGCATTGACAGTCGGCTTTCCTTCCTTTCCTAAAAAACATGGTGGAACGTGGCCCTGCCGATGCTACTGACTGAGTTCAAATTTAAGAATCAGCTAAACTCTTCAGAAAAAATAGTAACTGTACTCGTCATGTTGCGTTGTAGCGCGACTTCAGACTCCTGTGGACCAAAGATATAAACTGTGTGAGGAAATCCGACTCCTCCAAAAACCCAGACGGTTAATTAAGTCACAGTCTGTCATCTCTTACAATCTTTGCTTCTGGTCGCAGTCCAGTCCTCCGTGTTCGTCGTCAGAGGAAAGAGGAATACTTTGGGGATCTCCTTATCTGTGTTTCCCTGTTTGATCTCAGAGAATGGCTTCTTATGAAAACATTCAAATAGCTCCTCCACTTTGTTCAAGATCCCCAGAGTTTCAGGACTCCCCAAGCGTGCTATTCAAGCTCATCTGCTCACGTTTAGCTGCTTGGATAGACAAAAAGTTCTCATTTGTTTTGGTGAAATCAAACAGCAGCAAAACTGAAGCTAAGGAGCGCAAATCTGTCAACATCTCCTGGCTGACTGATCTCCTGAGACTGCTCATTGTCTCGTTTTAGTTTCATTTCAGCAGCATTTTGATGACTAAATGTATCTATAGACACACTCGGTGGCAAAAGTGGTGAAAAGTACCCTCGATGTTCTGACATCGCTTAGCTGCGATCCAGTTGGTCGTGGAAGGCGGCTTTGGGCGTCGTGCTCGTGTGCCGAAAGCACTGACAGAGTGGTGCTATCTGAGCAGTTCGGAGTGAAACTGTGTTTGTCAGACTTAAACTGGACTTTTAAAATAGCTCGATTAAACTGTTCATGTAAATGTACTGAGTGTTTTGCAGTGCGAAAACACGGTTATGGTAGTTCTGCTTTTGTTTTTAAGAGTATTCAGCCAATAACTGCACAGACACTGGTGCTTCATAGAGGAGGGGTAAATGATGGTTCTTTTAACCATTTGCACAATTTAGTTATGCTATTTTTAAAAAAATTTTTGGTAAGGACAGTCTCCGTCAACAGCTTATTGCTGCCATACAGATGAAAATATAACACGCTGTTTTCCTTCCTGTCATCTCCCAAGTTACATTTGTGTTCATCAGTCGAAACTTACGATGAGCAAATCTGAGCAATTTAGTGAGAAATATTCCAGGAAATTAGAATAAATATATTTTTTAAAAAGTAGGGAAAATGTCTACCATGTGTAGCTGTTCCTCAAATGTTCCTCAAATTGCAGGAAATTAGTAGATTTTTTTTTTTTTAAAGAAAGGACGTTGTCTACAATAGTAACCTGGTGATAAAGGTTCCACAAATTGCAGGAAATTAGTAGCCTTAGAAAAAAGAAGGGAAAATGTCTACCATGAGTAACTTGGTGGGACATTTAGGAAAAAAAAATAAAAAAAATAAAATAAAAAAGGCAGGGAAAATATCTAGGGAAAAATGTGTTGGAAAAAAATATCTCATGGAAAAATGTATGTAGGCAAAAGATAAAAACTAGGGAAAAAATATTATTTATTTTTTGTATATTTATAATGTTTTTGTATATTTAAAAATATGTTACAAAATGATTACAATCTTTAAACATTTTTTTCTTTTTTTTCTAAAAAAATATTTTCAGGTCATTTTCAAGTAAAATTTCTTGCACATTTTTGGGTCATTTCTTCTTTGGATTCTGATTGCATTGTATTTTGAAAAAACAAAACAAAAAAACATCAAGCCAATTTGTTCAGGTTTCAAAGAGTTAAGAGCGAGAGCATGGGGAGAGAGTGATGAGGCATACGCGGCGGGTAAAGGTCACTCTCTCTCGCTCTGAGGGGGCTCGGGGAGGAAATAAACAGCGATCAGTGTAGCATGAGAGAGGCAGAGCAACAGCCAGCTTTAATTGAGCTCTCACTTTCACATTCCTGTCAGCCCCCCAGCTGTTTCCACTGCTGGAGACAAACATATGGAGAGCTCTGCAGCACCAGTACAATACACACTACAGGGAGACTGCAGAGGAGTTTATTACGTATGAGCGCTCCTCGCTCACAAATCACTATGATGTCACATATTGCAGGACACATAACCGTGGGAGCTAATCTAACAAGTAAAAATTAATCCGACAAAATCTTTAATTCACTGTAAAGTATCTTGCAATGGCCTTTATTCACCTAAACTGCAGAAAGAAACAGGCCTGTCTTTGACACTGACTTATTCTGGTGGATGTAATTCCTTTAAAAGTACTAATACCACACTGTGATAGTACTCTGTTACAAGGAAAAGTCCTGCATCTAAAATATTACTGAAGTAAAAGTATAATCAGGAAAAAATCGAAGTAAAAAAAAAGCTAAAAAAATAAAACACCCGACACCCCTAAAACTTAGAATTATAAATAAATAAAGAAGAGAAAACACCCAACAAACTCCAGATTATTTTTTAATATATACAAAATGCTGAGGAAAAAAAAAAAATTTAATATATATATTTTTTTCATGGTTGGATGTGTATGTTTTGCATCCTGGTGTCTCGCTCTTGTTACGTTTTGTGGAGCAGGAAGCCCACCCCCCAAACTGACATTTTAAACAGAAAATAATAGATAATAATGAACATAATATAAATACATAAACCAATAAAAATATGTAAAATATTATTTCAAAAATGGACATGGAAAAATAATACATTTTTACATTACATCAGGGGTTTCATGAAATAGGTTTTTGTAATAATCTATTTTTTATTTTTTTAGTTTGTCTGTTTGTGGATAAATAATTTCTCTATACACAACACCAAAAAAATAACAATTTAAAAATATGTATTATTTGTATAATCATATCAGCTTTTTTCTCTTCCAGCTTTATTTAACAAAAAATATCTACAAAAAAAGAAAAAACAAGAACACAAACATACACGAGAGCATTAAAAAAATGACATTCTGCACAGAAAAAAATTTATAATAATTAACACAATGTCAATACATAAACTAATGAAAATTTTTAAATATTATTTTTTAAAAAAGGACATTTTCACATTACCATCACCATTATCAGGGGTTTCACAAAATAGGTATTTGTTATAATCTAAAAATGTGTTGTTTTTTGTTATTTATGAGAGTGAGAGAGAAAAGTGTGAACTATATTTTATCAAGAAAAGACTGAAAGATGGGTGTGAACCTCTATTTTGTGGATAATGAATTTTCTCCATTAAAATAATAAAAAAAAACTTAATTTAAAAAAATGTATTACTTGTATAATCATAGAAGCGTTTTTTTCTTTTTCTCCCAGCTTTATTTAACAAAAATATGTACAAAATAAGACAGACAAACAAGAACACAAACATACATGAGAGCATTAAAAGAAATTCAAAAAATGACATTCTACACAGAATAAATGCGTACGTAATAAATAATAATGAACAGAAAATCAATGCGTAAACCAATAAAAATTTGAAAAACATTAATTGAAAAAGGACAAAATAATACATTTTCACATTACATCAAGGGTTTCACGGAATTTGCATTTTTTGTTATTTTGTTTCTTCGTCGATAAAGCAACAACATAATTAATAATTAACAATAATTTAAAAATATGTATTTCTTGTATCATCACAGACGGTAAATGTGGGCGGGTTGCGCTGAGCTGACGTCAGTGTTGTTGGTCGGTGACGGCGGAGGAGGGACCACAGACCGGACTGATCCCACGTGTGACGGAGCGCTGCATTCCCGGCTCGCTGACACCGTAGCTCCGCTCCATCCGCCGACCTTCCGTCCGTGTGGATCCGGTTAGTCACTGCCTGCAGCTGGCTCAGATATGGACGGAGACGGGAGCCAAAGCACGTCTGGAAGCCCGGCTGATCCGCAGCACGACCCGGGGTAAGCTCCGCAGCCCGTCGGGAGAAACAAGTGAAATCTGTCACACATTTCATTTGTTATTTTTAAATTTGCAGCTTGACTCCGCACTGCCGGCTCCACCGCCTTCCGGGTCCCGCCAGCTACACCTTTTTTTTTGGATATATTATCAAACAGGCCTGCCCCCTTTTTGCAGTGTAGACGCTTGGCTGGCCCCCGATATGCTGTGGAAAGAACACACGCCAAACTTCGTTTAGAAAGCTCAGAGTTAAGCGCTGGCACTCTTGGTGGGAAAAGTACACGGGTCTAAGAAGTGTGATTAATAATTTGCACAAATTTAAAGATAGCTCCGGTAAAATCGGCATGTTGTTTCCCCCGATTAATCTCACTTGATTTCAGTAAAACACACTAAAAATGTATTTACTTCACTCTGGCGTTTATCACCCGCCAAACTGTTTTTGTGGAAGAAGGCGACGATTCTCCAACAGATTAACTAAATTTAAAAGTTTATGAAAGATGTTATCTTATAAGGTGTATGCCGAATTAAAGACCATGGTCGTAGCAACAGTCAGCAACCGAAATTTTCTTTCTATCGTGTATGTAAGTCCTCCAAGAAGCCAGCGAGTTTTAACCGTCAGATGTTTGAGCGGAGTTTGGCATGACTCCTGGTCCACAGCGGGCAGAGGGGAGCGTATCGCGGCTGCTGCTAGCTCTGCCTCGGGGACGGCTGTCGGGCTGCCTCGCCGCCGCAAAGCCTCTGTTTTTGTCCCCAGCATTTCTAAATCTCTCTGAGCAGGCAGGTAGTTAGCGTAACATCAAAATGGCCGATTTGAAATTTAACTTGTGTTGCTTCTTTTCTTTTTTTTTTTTCCTCGGCAGGAAAATGTTTATCGGTGGCCTCAGCTGGCAAACTTCACCAGGTAAGAACCGCGTCTCGAGCTGTGTGTGTGTGTGTGTGTGTGTGTGTGTGTGTGTGTGCGTGTGTATGCGCGCGCGTGCACAAGGTTATTTTGATATCAAGTCCTCCATTTGACCCCTGTGTAACACATCCACTGCTGACTACACGTGCATCTTATCCCTTTAAAAGTCCTCACCAAGGAGAAAGCCCTGGATAAAAAATAATCTTCCTCTTCTCTTTTTAATGTTCTTTGGGCTATAATAACAAGACTATTTTTTTACATGCCATATATATACTTATAGCCTTCTACCAGATGGTTGAGAGGGCTGTTCATGGCAATGGTAAAACACGGAAAGAAATAAAAATTGCAAATTTGTTAGTAAATCAACATATATGAGTTTATGACCTTGGCATTAGTAGTATTACCAGAACTAATATTATTACCACACATATTTACCATTACAGGACTTTGAAAACATCTCAGAAATGGTGAAAAAATTCACACTGATATAATTTCTTTTACCAAATATATAATGGAATAACATTAAAGATATGGTTTTGAAAATTGTGTTTTTTGTCTCAGCATCACTACTTTCACCATAAAAGGCCATCTCAACTGTTTGGTAAAACATAATTTTAGACAGTAAAAAATCATACTTTTCACCGTTTATATAACGGACAACACTAAATGTATCATTTAACTACAATATATAATCATTAGTTCATTTTTGTCTGAGCAAATTGTCAGTCTTAGTTTCATTATCTTAGCCTCACGGTACCATAGAAGGCCAAATCAACCGTTTGGTAGAGCATTTATTTATTTTTTTAATAATTTGATTTGTATATAAATATTTTTGAATGAAGTTACTTAAGTCAGACCTCTGAAACATGTTAAATAAATATTTTTCATTAAGATATAGTGACTGAAAATATGCTCTACCAAACAGCTGAGCGGGACATTTAAGGGCTATTTAACGAGGAAATTAAGAATCAAAAGCTATAACCCTCTCTCTTTATGTTTTTTTTCTTCACAGACAGCCTTAGAGATTATTTTAGTAAATTCGGGGAAATCCGAGAATGTATGGTGATGAGAGACCCAACGACCAAACGCTCCAGGTAAATAAACGTTTATATTCCCACAGCTGGAAAATAAACTGATCTGTTTTTTTGAGTGATATTAACGCTGTGCAGCCATTTAACTGGATTTGCTTGAATTAAAGCGTAATGCAGTTTGCGCAAAACTTAAGCGATATTTTCGAAATTTTGATAAAACACAATGTTGAGATGACTGCGTTTCCAATTACCGACGTTATGCGACTAAATAAAGTCCGCACACTAGTGCATGCTCCCACAAAGATTTATTCGATTACCTTCACACGTGTGACATCCATAAAGTCTCTTCACCGCCACCCGGTGCTGCACATCAAAGTGAAAAAATGTGTTTCCATTGTGAAATATGGCTTTTTCGAATCACCTGAAATACCACCTCAAGTGAGAGTAAAAACTTTTTTGTGATAAATGAGTTTTTTTCTAAATTGACGTATTTCCATTTGGCGTATTTTGTATTCGCAGTTTCACTTTCTGCGATTTGAGGGTTACTGGAAACCCGCCTTTTGTGACGTGAAGAATGAAAACTGAAGTCTGACTGATCTCATGCTGTAAATGTGACGTGCTGTCGTGTTGTTTCTCCGCAGGGGCTTCGGCTTCATCACTTTCGCAGATGCTGCCAGCGTAGATAAAGTCTTAGCACAGCCGCACCACGAGTTAGACTCCAAAATGGTACGTTCACCTTTTTTTAAAAATCTGATTTCGCGACAGACACCGACACGTTTTGACTCTGTTAGTGAAAAGATTTTACTGAGCAATAAAATACAAAAACATAAAGGACACAGATTGACAATGAAAGAGTAAAGAGATAAAATATCAAAGGTGAAATTAATTACAAACTGATTTAAAAAATATAAAATAAAAAATCCCATTAAAAATAACAAAAAGGGCAGACAAGAAGATAAAAATAAAATTTAAATGATTTAGAAATCAAGTTTTAAATGAGTTTGAAGTCATCTCTGGGTGATGTAAGCAATGTAAAAAAAAAAGAAACGTTTTTAGCTTTGACTTAAAAGTGTTGAGAGTCGGGCTCGTCTAAAATCCTCTGGGAGGTTATTCCAGGTCGGTGCTGTGATAGATGGTATATCATTTCATTATTTTTAAACATTTTTTAAAATTTTATTTTAAAACTTTACTGCTACCTTTTCATTTACCTTTTATTTATTATTTAGAGTATTTTATTAATTTATAAAAACAACAACAACTATTATTATTATAAATATATTATTTTGATTTTGATTTTTAGTTTTAATATTGGGCCGCCAAATAGCTTGCCTGCAGTAAAGCACTAAAATATCATAATTAAGGAAATACCAGAGGCATACAAATTAGTAATAGTAATAATAATACTGATATTAAATGATAACAATAATAATAATAATTATTATTATTATTGTGTGTGTGTTGAGTGTTTGTAGTTTTATTGTATGAAGCACTTTGTGTTACAGTTTTGCAGTTTTATATTTTTTTGTTTCTCGGTCTCCAGGTGTTTTTTCTACTTTAGTTCAGTCCTCCCTTTTGGTCTTTTTTTTTTGTTTTAATGCTGCGTTCGAGTGATGTTGGGATTTCAGAGTTTCCATGTTGGGGAGTTGTTCCTCCATGTTCATTACCTGATAATGTTAGTGATGCAAAAAGTACAATATTTCCCTCTGAAGTGTTGTCGAGTAGAAGAAAAAGTAGCTTGAGATTAATATACTCACATAACTGAAAAGTTCACCAAAAGTACTGTACTTGAGTAAATGTACTTGATTACAGTTCAGCTCTGGTCAGCAGAGAGATGCACAGTAACTGAAATTACAGTCATTGGGATCAATGTGCACCCAGTATGGAAGTATTTCTTTGGCATTGAAATTTAATAATCCAGTCATTATAATTACTCTAAAACATCATCTAAATTTGATCAAATGATATTCATGCATTTTTTAAGTGTTCCTCAAATATAAAACTTATTTTTCCTCTATTTGCACAATAATTTGTGGCCTGTGAAAGGGAGATGTTTTTCTCCTATCTCGGTCAGAGACAGACAACTTTAAGCAAAAATAAGAAAACACGATGAATCCCAAAAACCAGTGGGTACTAACGAACAAAAATACGAGCAAAAATAAGAGAAAATCTGTCTGTATATTGTTTGTTTCTTGCACGAGGCCCAGTGCGTGGTGTTCGAATCCAGCACAGCGAGGTGTGACGGCTGCTCCCCCCACGTGGATCAGTTGTGGTGAAACACGGGGGGATCGAGGTAATTTGTGCGTGTGCAGGGCGAGTTGAATAAAGTAGGTCAGCCTGGGTGACGGCTGAGGAAGCCTCTGACAGCTGCTTCAACACGCGCAGTGAAATAAGCTCTGTGATTCTGGCTGCGGCTGCACTGGGCTGTGTTATGTTTCAGGAGAAGAGACGGAGGGGAGTGTGTGTGAGAGACTTACCTGCAAATCCCAGTCTGATATGCACTGACCTCCACTTTGATGTCTTACTTTAATACGACAGTTAATCCTGACATGGCTTCTGTCGGAAACATGGGGAGAGGGCGACAAGCAACTTAACATGGCCCCCAAATGATCAAAAATTAGTAAAAAATTACAAGAAAATGACCAAAAAATAAATGAATAAAAATAAAAAAATCTATATTTTTTTTCTTTTTTTCTGTAACATCATTTTAAATATAGAATTGGAATAATTATAAACGTCACTTTCTGGACCATTCTCCCCCTAGTGTTTTTAATTATATCTAATTATTAATAATCATAATGATTATAATGACTATTTTTTAACACATATAAAAATAAATGTTTATAAAAGTAGATGTTTTTGTTTTTAACAGACAAAGCAAAGGCAGGAACTGAGGCAATAAAAAAAATGAACAACAAGCATGGTAAAGAACAGTCAAACAAAAAGGCAAAAACAAAATGCAAACAAAAAAATCGACAAGAATAAATACAAGGAATGAAAGTGCGAAAACTGATAGATCTGGAAAGGCAGTTAAAGTAACAAATGTATGAAGTGCAAGAAAATATAAGAAAAAAACAAAAAAGAAGTTATGACTGTATTCTTGTGATATTATAAGTTTATTCTCGTAATATTACAGCTTTATTCTTTAAAAATTATAACTTTTTTCCTCATAAAATTATGAGTTTATTCTCATAATATTCCGAAGTAATTGTCCTAAAATTCTTACTTTTTTCTCATACAATACAACTTTATTATCCTAATATTATGAGTTTATCAGGAAATTATGACTTTATTCTTGTAATACTGTGACTTTATTCTCAAAATCTATCGTTTTTTAAAAAAATTTTCCTAATCCTGATGTTCGAGTGCATGCTCGATGAAGGCATGAAACGGTAGCTGGTATCACAGCACGACGCAGAAGTACGTAACTGCTGAGATTGAATATATTCTGACTTGGATCAGCCGAAGTTAGCGTGCTGTTATTTGATTTTAATGGAAACCTGCCAGCCAATGAGCAGTGAGCGTTTCCCGTGGCCGTGGTTTATTCTGCTCTCTAACCCTGGAGGGTGATGAGGTGAGTGGAGCGCTCTCAGCTGGTGAACAGAGGATGATAGTGAGCGAAAACACTGATGCTGTAAACTCTCAGACGCTCCTGCAGGTCAACACGTCTTTCATATCCACAGTGAAGGTGAAGCCGGTAGCAGCAGACTGAAACATATTCTCTCTTCGTCCAGAAAACACGTCGATATGACAAACATAAGATAGACGTCTTTTCTGGACGTCATATAGATGATAGAAATAATAATACATTTTATTTATAGAGCGCTTTTCACAATACTCAAAGAGGCTTAACAGGAGGGGTTTGTGGAGTGAGTTTCAGAGGGTGGGGGGTCCGGCGCTTGGTCCTGAGAGGGGTGGAGAGGAGGTGGGCATCTGAAGAGTGGAGGTTATGGGAGGGAGTGTACGGGTGAAGCAGGTCAGCGAGGTTGTGGAGGGCTTTGAAACAGTTTGTACTGGATGTGGTAAGAGATGTGGATCCAGTGGAGGTTCAGGAGGATGTGGGACGATGTGGATCCAGTGGAGGTTCAGGAGGGTGTGGAGCGATGTGGATTCAGTGGAGGTTCAGGAGGATGTAGATCCAGTGGAGGTTCAGGAGGATGTGGGGCGATGTGGATTCAGTGGAGGTTCAGGAGGATGTGGGGCGATGTGGATTCAGTGGAGGTTCGGGAGGATGTGGGGCGATGTGGATTCAGTAGAGGTTCAGGAGGATGTGGGGCGATGTGGATTCAGTAGAGGTTCAGGAGGATGTGGGGCGATGTGGATTCAGTGGAGGTTCAGGAGGATGTGGGGCGATGTGGATTCAGTAGAGGTTCAGGAGGATGTGGGGTGATGTGGATCCAGGACTTTGATTCAGGAGTCGGGCAGCAGAGTTTTGAATATATTAAAGATAATTTAGAGCTTTGGAATCGAAGAGGATGCTGTTGCTGTGATCTAGGCGGGAAGGCGTGAAAACGAGAGAGACGGGCGATGTTACGGAGGAGGAAGAGCGCGGTTTTGATGATTGGATTAATGCGGGGTTCAAAGGTGAAGTTTTGGTCGAATCTCGCGCTGAGGTTGCGGATGTGAGAGGAGGAAAACAGGGCGGAGTTATCAATGGTGACCCGGAAGTGAGGGGAGAAAGTTTGTCTGCATCCAGAGTTTAGTTTCGGTGAGAGTGATGTGGGTTTGAGTGGAGATGTAAAGTTGTATATCATCGGCGTAAGAGTGGAAGTGGAGGCCATGGCGACGGATGATGTCACTGAGGGGGAGGAGGTGAAGGATGAGCAGGACGCGACCAAGCACCAGATGTCATAGATGCCTTTTCTGGACCTTTGCAGGAAATTTCGTATTACGTTTGTAGTAGGCAACTGCTGTTACGTTTATGGGAAATTTATTACGTTTGTGGGATTATTACAGAAAAGGCTTCAGATTTGGATTACGTTTGTGGTTTGTTACGTTTGTGGGCGTTACAAGGATCTTTCCTCCTCCGTCGTCCTGCCGACAGTTTTTCTTTTTCTCCTGCTGTGACCGACTAGTGTTTCCTTAAGTTTAACAAGCAGGCTGAACACGACGTTAATTAGCCCTTTTGTCTGTGTAATTTGTAAATCATTGCAGCTTTACTGACCCCCCTCCCTCCACTTAAGAAGAGATTAGATGTGATGTGAAACGCTCCTGTGATTGGGCAAAGCTAAATTGCTAGTAGCTCTAAATGTTATTAGCCATCTTTAATGGGAACAGTGATTAACTAAACAGAGAAGAGGAGAAAAACACACACACACACACACACACACACACACACAGAGCCGGCAGCATGGTGATGGTAGAAGAACGGTTTTTTTCTCACTGTTTGGAACAAATTAAAAAAAAAACACACATTTACAGTCATTTGAAGTCATTCATTTTGAAAAATGCACAATAGTGAATTAATACGCTGATATGTTTTGATTATTCTCCTCTCAGAGTAAAATCTGTATTTTAGATCTAAGAAACAAGGTTACAGTTAGGTTTCTCCTTTAAAGGGATAGTTCACCCAAAAATAAAAACCTCAGTCATTATTTACTCCCCCTGGTGAAGTTTTATAGTCCTCAAAATGCTGCTGGAGGTTCACGGGAAAAAAAGGCGTTGTACTCATCTCCAAAACAATTGAATCAAATGTTAAAAAAATACATAATAAAACCACAAAATGTCTCCAAACTGCTCGTCCGGAGTAATCCAAGTATCCTGAAGCCCCGACGTGCCAAGTTGTTTTGAAAAACCTCACTGGCGTCATGTTTTTAGCCTTGTAGCCGTTAGCTCCTAGTGTGTGTGCTGCAAGACAAACTAATTTTATCTGTGATCATTAAAATAAAATGCTGATACAGATAATCGGCAAAATGCCAAATATCGGCCCCAATATCGGCCAGGCTCTTATGTCAGACAGACGTTTAATTTTGTTTGGAACGAAAATCAGGTTGAAAACATTTTAAATGTCTGACAACGCTAAAATTTAACGTTGTGTGGACGTACATTAGACATTTGCGGTTTTTCAGAAAAATATAATACAACAGATACACATACAAACAAAATGCACATAAACAAAAACACAACCAAGACACAAACAGAGCAAAACAACAGTTAAAAACACACACAACTCACACGATTCTTAGGTCGCAGTTATGTTAAGTGATATTAAATTGTTTAAATACACTACTTCATGTTCTCAAGCGTCCATATATCTTGGTTGGTGACTTTAAAATTAAAATGTCTGTATGAATTTATTAGCGTAACCAGTGTGCGGCTGTTGGTATTTCGGTGTTTTTCCAGGCTGTTGCAGTACAGTATTTAGCCTGAAGTGAGCATAGATTAACAATCTTTTTTTCTTGTATCTGAAAGATTGAGTTCAGGTGGAAAAAGTCCAAGGATAAATGGAGATAATATCAGATGTAGTTTGTGTGACCTTTTCGGCTCCAAAGACAGTGAAATGTGCCTTCTTCTAGACCGAATTTAAAACACAGATCAGAAAAGTTATTATCAAAGCCATGTAACAGGGAGGGGTTATATAGGTTATATATGCACGCATAATCAATTTAAGATGCATCAACTTGAAACGATTGTTAATAGTCTGACTTTTCTTTAAAATGATCTAAAGTTTATATAAATTGGAAACCTGGCTGTGGCCTTAAAGATGGTCTGGTATGGGTCTGCAAGGAGCCTGTTTTAGTGCCTTTGAAGTGAAGCTCCTTTGCTGTACGTTCTTAAAAAAGTGTTTTGGAGAAATACTGTACTTTCTTTGCAAATCATTAACGCTATAGAGCAGGTCATTTTCATTATACAACTCCATCATTCTGCTGATCTGTCTGCCCACAATCTGGAGAAAATCTATGGTTTCCCCATATCGGCGTAAAGCCTGATATATCTGACACTGTTTAAGAGTGCTTTTATTTTGTACCAAACGTATTCCTTTTGTTGTGACATAAAAATACAGGCTTGCACTTAAAGGTGTCATTATTAATTCTTTGGAGAGTTTCTTTCCTCTTGCTATTAATCATTTTTCCAGTATTTTTCCCCTCTCTGTGTCTGTGTTTGCTGACTCATTGTTATGCGTTTTCCCTCCTGCAGATTGACCCCAAAGTTGCCTTTCCTAGACGTGCTCAGCCCAAGGTAAGAGCGCTCCTCTCCTCCATGCTGTGCAGAGATGCACTGTCACCTATTTTTTAAACTGCCGCTGCCGTCAGGATGAGGTGGTTTTTTGGTTTTATAAATTCACAGTCGTGTAGAATGGATCACAGACGGTGTGAGAAAACAGATCTGAATGCAGCAAACACACAGAAGATGCAGCAATTTTGGTTAAAAGTGCTTCTGTTCTGCTGGAGCTGAAACTCAGGGGACTGTGAAGATGTGACGCAGTTTGATTAGACGTGTATTTACTGCATGAACACATCCGGTAATTCACTTGTTTTGTTTTTTTGTCCCTGAGGACGCTGCGTGATTGATTGTTGAATTTCTGAATCGCTCAGAGGACGCTGGTGTCTCTTTGGTAGTTGAGCTTTTAGAGCGAGCTGTCTTATTTAGGAAGTTTACTCTCTGTCAGATGGGATGTTGACAACCAGCGTGGGGCCTTTTCTTGCTCAGCTGTTGTTGTTTTTTTGTCTGCTTGAAATACACATTTAACCCTTTGAAACCTGAGCAAATTGTCTGCATGTGGAAGAAGGCAATGGGAAACATAAGAAGAAATGAGCCCAAAAAATGGCAGAAATTAGTCAAAAGTACAAGAAAATTGTAAACAAACAAAGAAATTACAGGAAAAAAAAAGAAAAATCTGCTTTATAATAATCCTGTAAAAAGGGAAAGACCCAAATATCTGCAAGAAGTTTGTAAAAAGTTGCAAAAATAAGCAAAAAAAAAGGAAACCTAAAAAGGAAAAGCTGCTTTAAGCATAATAATTCTTTAAAGAAGAAATTACCCAAATATTTGCAAGAAAATAGTGGTACAAAAATTGACTTTAAGACTAAAAAAATTAATTAAATAAAATGGGAGACACAAAAAAACAAGGAAATTAACTGAAAAAAATGAATTCTGTAAATTAGAAATTACCCAAATATTTGTAAGAAATGTGTAAAATGTAAAAAAAAACTTACATTAGAGGAAAGTAAAAGAAAACAAAAAACAAACAAGGTTGTTTCTCATAGTTCTTTAAAGAAGAAATGACCCAAATATTACAAT